>NC_136509.1:17024520-17047020 GCF_053919585.1 Euprymna scolopes | reverse complement strand
ATATGGGAACGTTCTAACAAAAGTTAAGTACAATTTCCTTTTACCTTGATTTATATATATATATATATATATATATATATATATATATATATATATATATATATATATTGCAAACCTGGATTAACCATATTTGGATTGCTGATTCCATTTGAATCAGTACATACGTTTTGAAGTTTAGTTCGAGTCTGCGTGTCAGCAGCATACTCCTAGATTGTCCTTGTGAGAACATTGTCTCCTGTTATCTTTCCATATTGATAATACTTGATCTCTCCATATCTTTTCATTTGGTTTTTCAGTCCTTGACACTTTTTGTGAATTTTTTATTCCTTAAATTTTTCCCCCATTTTATAAACTCTTTTCACAAAAAAGTTTTTTTTTTTAATGACTAGCTTTCATGTAATACTGTTTCAATTAATGCCAGTACCAGCAAATTTATAGCTTTGCTATAAGATTCATTTGCTAATATCTTTCCTCTGATGAGAAGAACGCATTTCTTTGAAACTCCGCGTATTAAGGAAATGTATCTTATTTGAGTTTCCTGTCGAACAATAAATTCATGTAAAATATATTTTTACAGTCTTAATTTTTTATTCTCCTATATATATATATTAATTATATTTTCACCCCAAACAAGGCACATTGCCACTCAGGTGTACGGGGCTACTATCAGGGTCAGCAACTACGGGGGCACTATGTAGGGATTTGGGCAGCAAGATGTCGGTTCACGTTGCACTTGAACTTCTGCATGTCAGTACAGTTAGGGAAGCATGATCCTGGAATGGAATTCCAGAGTCTAGCGGTTCTGGGGAAGAAACTACTGGAGTAGAAGGATCTTTTGCATCTAGGGATCTCTACTGTGTGGGGTGGGATTTAGCTGCCTGTCGGGTTTGTCGAGGGTGTCTGCGACGTGGGGGCACAAGTGTCTGCAGTTCGTCAGAGCACTCACCATTAAAATACTTGTAGAACAAGCAGAGGGATGCAACGTTTCGTCGATGGGACAGAGGCTGAAGCTTAGATGTCAGTTCAGGGCCTATCAGATTGGTGACTCTCTTTTGAACCTTGTCTAGGAGCGAGAGACTAGTAATAGACGCACCAGCCCAGATGTGACAACAATACTCCATACATGGGCGAATGATGGCCTTATAGAGATACAGGATACTTTCAAGTGTCAGTAGTTTTCTAGCACGGTCGAGAGAGCCTACCTTTTTTGCAGCGGCCCTGGCAATGATTTCAATATAATTGTTCCAGCTCATGTTTTCTGTGAACGTTAGTCCAAGCAGTTTGGAAGATGTACTCTCAGACAGGGAGTCACTGGCCATTGGTATTGGTGGCAGAGAAGGTTTCTTGTAGTTATTGAAGGAAACCAGTTTGGTTTTGGCAGCATTGAATGTGACCATCCATTTATGTCCCCATTCCACTACAGATTCGAGGTCATCCTCTAGTGTTTTTGCCATTTCTTTAGATATGTGTTCATTTGTTTTCCTGGCATGCCTTTTATAGAGTGTAGTGTCATCAGCATATATACCCATCTCAGAGGCAGTTTTGTCTGGAGGTCATTAATTCTTGAATATTGGTACCACAGAAGCGGTTTTCCAACAGCCCGGAAAGCATGATTCATTAAGGCATTTGTTGAAGAGTTTGGAGAGAACTGAAGCTACTTCGGCTGAGCACTTTTTTAATAGCACAGCTGGGATGAGATCAGGTCCGCATGTTTTGGAAGTGTCAAGATTTATTATGATAGCATGTACCTGAGCAGGGGTAATTTTTAGATCGTCTAGCGTGGCGTCTGTCCGCAAAGGAAAGTCAGGCAGGGGGTGGTTGGTAGGGTCCAGTGTGGAGTTCGAGGCAAACCTACTGGCAAGCATATTAGCTTTGTCGGTTGCTGAGCAAACAACCTCGTGATTGTTGGTTAGTGGGGGAATTGTTGATTGCCCATTGTTTACTACACTGTTGTAGATTTTCCAGAAGTCACGATTTCCTAATTTCTGTGGAAATATATTTTATTTCCTTTTAATACATACCAGTCCTTACTTAATAAGCTCAATGTAATTACAGAGCAATATAGTGAATAAATGACAAAAGTCTATATTCCAAAGTTCATGATATTGACCATCTTACAATTTATTCCTTTAATTCAGTTGACATTTATCATTTTTGTAAGTATGTGTTTCGTAGCACAAAATCAACCACTTTATTATATTAATCAGTGAATCTATTTTGCCCTTAATTCATCAGAAGAAATAACAACAATCAATCCATCTAAAGGAAATAAAGTTCGTTTTGACATGATTGAAAATCTGAAAATTGGAAGAGAAGCTGCAAATACCTTATATTTACATTACGCCATTTTTTAATAAATGCTGGAACAAATACATTGAGAGCATTGCCAAGGCTTCTGCGAAGAAGGTAGGCTCCCTCCACTGTGCTAGAAAGCTACTTATGCCTAAAAGTATCTTGAATCCCTACAAGGCCACCATTCGCTCATGTATAGAGTACTGTTGTCACATTTGGACTGATACATCTGCTACTAGTCTCTCGCTCCTGGACAGGGTCCAGAAAAGAATTGCAAACCTGATAGGTCCTGAATTGTCATCTAAGCTTCAACCTCTGTCCCATCGCCTTAATATTGCATCCTTCTGCCTGTTCTATATGTATTTTAATGGTGAATGTTCCGACGAGCTACAAGCCCTTGTATCCCTTCAACGTAAATACTCCCGACAAATCCGACAAGCAGAAAAACCCCACCTCTACAAAATAGAGATCTCTAGATGTAAGAAAGCCTTCTGCTCTAATAGTTTCTTTCCCAGAACTGCTAGACTCTGGAACTCCCTTCCGCGTTCTTGCTTTCCAAACTGTACCAACATTCAGAAGTTCAAGTGTAATGTGAATAGATATCTCGCTGCTCAACTCCCTACATATTATCCCTCCAACTTATGCCCCCGATAGTAGCCCTCTACATCAAAATGACAGTGCGCCTTGTTTGGGGTGAAAATGAAATATATATATATATATATATATATATATATATATATATATCGATGCCTCCGTTCAGTCTCGAAAGACAAAGGATACTCCCTGTAGAGGTAGTTGCGCATGTAATTGTGAGGCAAGGGTTGCGCAATCTCTCACCGCAACTCTTCTCAATCGGAACTGTTTGGGTCCAGTGGCAAGGAGAAATCATGGACGACTGGAAACAATGCTATATATATATATATATATATATATATATATATATATATATATATATATATATATATATATATATATATATATGGGAACGTTCTAGCAAAAGCTAAGTACAATTTCCTTTTACCTTTATTGATGCTCTGCATTAAGCTCTCACAATTGCGATTACCTCCAGCAACAAACCGAACATTTTTGGAACATATATATATATATATATATAATGTTTAGAAAAAGACTATTAAAATACAGACGTTGGGAGATAACTGTCTAATCCTGATTAAGTTGCCTCTGGTGATTATCTCCTTATCTTTGCGTTTGTTCGTCTCTTCTATGTTTGCATTGCAAGAAGTCTGTCATTGTAAATTGTCTCAGCAATATTTTCTCTTCATATCTTGAATTATGGAAAGTAAAATTCAATTTGGGAATGACTGATTTATAAATGTTCTGTCAAATGATAGAAAACAAGAAATTAGCACAGCTATTTAATGTAAAAGATACATAAATTATATACACAGAACTATTTATATGTGTGTGTATGTATATATATATATATATATATATATATATATATATATATAAATATATATGTACGTATTTATTTGCAAATTGTCTTTTCGTCTAACACATATCATTGGTAAGTTTTTGACCTTGAACTATTTTTAGCTCCTTATATTAAGTGGATTCATGCCTTGTCTGGAGCGATTTCTAGAAAAAAAAAGAAAAAAATGCCAAAAGATTCTGAAACACTGAGCCAATGGAATCGCAGCAGTTAACGTCATTTAAACAAAATATTCATTTGGTATCATCAGTTAATTTATTCTTTAAAAATGAATTATGTAGAAGATATTTAGAAGATGGGAAATTGAATGCAATCAGTATTGAGGGAGAATGACGAAAACAAGTGACAATTTACAACTCAATAAGTATATATATATATATATATATATATATATATATATATATATATGCATATGTATATACATATTCAAATGTATTAAGTATAAATGTCTTATTTGTAAGGTTTAATGTATGTGACAATTTCCATTATATATTTCGGGATAATCCCTAAAAATAATAAGAAATAATAAGAAAAAGAAAAATCTGACAAGAACAATAATGTTAATTTAAATTTTTTTTTTTTTTTTTTGCATTTTCACCCCAAACAAGGCAAATTGCCACTTTGGTGTAGGGGGTTACTATCAGGGGCAAAAACTACTGGAGCATTATGTAGGGATTTGGCGTGCAAGATGTCGGTTCACGTTACACTTGAACGTCTGCATATCAGTACAGTTGGGGAAGCAGGGACCTGGGATGGAATTCCAGATTCTAGCGGTTCTGAGAAAGAAACTGCTGGAGTAGAAAGATCTTTTACGTCTAGGGATCTCTACTGTGTGGAGAAAGGATTTAGCTGCCTGTCGGGTTTGTCGAGGGTGTCTACGTCGTGGGGGCACAAGTGTCTGCAGTTCGCCAGAGCATTTACTATTTAAATACTTGGAGAAAAGGCAGAGGGATGTAACATTTCGTCGATCGGACAGAGGCTGAAGCTTGGATGCCACTTCAGGGCCTATCAGATTGGCGACTCTCTTTTGAACCTTGTCTAGGAGAGAGAGACTAGTAGCAGATGCACCAGCCCAAATGTGACAGGAATACTCCATACATGGGCGAATGGTGGCCTTATAGAGGTACAGGATACTTTCAGGTGTTAGTAGTTTTCTAGCACAGTAGAGAGAGCCTACCTTCTTCGCAGCGGCCCTGACAATGCTTTCAATGTAATCTCTGTCTTCTACAATATATATATATATATATATATATATATATATATATATAAAAGTGAACGTGTCTGTCTGTCTGTCTGTCTGTGTGTCTGTGTGTCTGTCTGTCTGTGTACATTTCCCTACGCAATAACTCTGTCAATTTTTAGTCTATAGACTCGAAATTTGAAATACCGGGTACTGAGATTTGGGAAAATCGATGAGACGGGTGTCAGCCAGAAATTTGGCTGTTAAGGGGTCAAATTTCAACGATTTGACCTTGAAGAACTCTACCAAACTCCTCCGACAATTTTGGGTCTACACCCTTGAAATTTTAGATATAGGTTTCGTGGACATGGATCTAACGTAATAACTTGATTTGAGGCCAAAACAATAAATTTTCGGGGGTCATAATAGGGGTCAAAGTTTAAAAAATTACCCCCTTTTTTTTTTGCTCAGCATACACCTCTAAACACCCGGGCAACGCCGGACACCCATGCTAGTATATATATATATATATATATATATATATATATATATATATATATATATATATTAGAAGACAGGGATACGTTTTTTTTGCATGACGTGGTCCGTAGGTTGCACGTAAATTTCTTAATGTTTTTTTTTTCGTTAACTGGAAAGAATTTTATCTGTAACTATCTTTCTATCTACTACTCTACGCTACTTATATATAAAAGGCACTTTGTCTGCCTCTGTTTCTGTGTGAGTTCATTCTCTATAGACTCCAAAACGACTGGGCCGGGTTTTTTTTTTTTAATTCACACACATGTACCTTATGTGCCTGGGAGTGTTTTTTAAATAGGTTTTGTATCGGAATACCTCTGATAAGTATCAAACATCGGTAATCAAAGAAATCTGATTAAACAAGAAAGTCCCATTTTTGGTCAAAGTTAACATAATTGCATTCAAGAAGATTTATCACCACACAAGCAGAATGGCTCGGTCTATAAAATCAACAGTAGGTTCGTTGATAAGACGGAGGCGGGTTCAAAATGAACGCTTCTGTTTATAGTATAATTGGATTATTGTACTTGACTTTTGCATTTTAAACTTTATTCAAGTCATTATATAAAATTAAAAATGATTTCATAAAATCAACAGTAGGTTCTCTACATTGCAATGTGGACTACAATGAATTGTGGAATAAGTCATTACAGAAAGGTATTCATCTGCAAAAGATCTAGCTAATTTGCATATTCTATTAAATATTCATTTTAATTAATTCCCTATTAGTTTTTTTTTTCAGTTTTCTTATGGAATGATCATCTTTAGTTAAGTATTACGTGTAATTATATTCATGAAGATATTCTACATGATTTATACTTGCGTAATATTTGCGTAAAAGCTTATAATAAACCTCTTTCTATAAATATTTATGTATGCGTATATATTTTTGTTTAAAAAATTTTCCTACCAAACTCCTCTGTCAGTTTTTGGTTTAAAAACATGAAATTTAATATATAGGGTATTTGAACCGATGCGAAACTTTATATTAGGGTTTTAACAGGGGAAAATCGATGCAAAAGTTTAAAAATTAAACAAATGGAATTTGCCGGGTGACGGTCGACCGATGGCATTACGAATAAGCATGCGTAACGTAATAGCTTGCAGCAAACATGTCTTCATAGCTCCAGCATTAACGTCAAAGGAAAAAATAAATCGTAAGCTGAATGTTTTGATTTCGATTTTCCGTAGCGGAGCACGAGTAATTCTTTTTTTTTTTTTTTTTTTTTTTTTTACTCTTTAAATCATTACTTTTATTATTTTAGGACTGGGCAATGCCGGGCGGCCTACTAGTTAACAATAAACAGACAATCTTACTGTGTTTGGCTCCATCTCCCTCTAGAGTTAGAATATTCTAGTTTCTAGAGTTTTAAGGCCGGCTTTACCTTTATAATTAAAATACGATAATGGATCTTTTATCATTTTCAGAAGTCGGATTATTTTGTATTTAGTTTAGAAAAACTCATTTAAAATCTGGTTAAAAGTAATACTGTCTGGATTAAGTATTAAGTTTAGTTTAGTTAAAAATAATGCATCCTGCGGAGAAAAAGTTGTGTTTTCCGAGTTTAGATAACAGTGCAGATTGCTTTTTTTGGCTTCATCTAGCGCAGAGGAATTAAAAGTAATAAATAAAAAAGAATGCAGAATTATACACAGACAAAACAAAGATGTCCTTAAGTACCCGACATAGAACTAGTCAGGCCGACGAGTCTTTTCTTCTTTTACGATATGAACTGAAGAACACAGGATCACACTCTCCGGACCAACTATTAGGAAATTTTTCTATTTATTTAACTTTTGAAATCGCAAACAGTTGTACATTTCAATCATTTTTTTCCTTATTTTAGCTTTGACTTAAACTCTGAACCTTTTAAATTGTACTCATTTTATAGTTTTTAAATCTCTTCTTGTTAAATGCGCTGCTATTAGCCAGTAATGTTTCTCTTTTTCTTATATTTAAAACGAAAAATAAAAAACGTCACCCATGAAAACAAGAATTTTCCAAATTAAAACTTGCGCTGTTATCTTAGCTCGAAAAACACGGCCTTTTCTCTGCAGTATGCATTATTTTTAACTAGTCTAAACTTAATACTTAACTCAGACTGTATTACTTTTAACCAGTTTTTAAATGAGCTTTTCTAGTCTAAATTAATACAAAGTAATCCGACTAAAAGCCAAGTACGTCCAAGGATGGAATACTGCTGCCATATCTGGACAGGAGCTGCTAAAAACAGCCTATCCTGCCTTGACATAGTACAAAATAGTGGCTTAGTGGGGGATGCTCTTTTCTCTTCCCTGCAACCTCTCTCCCACAGAAGATACGTTGCGAGCCTATCTTTGTTTTATCGTTATTTCCATGGCAGGTGCTCGTCTGAACTCCAATCTCTGGTCCCCCTCGCCAATCTTTCATGAAAAACACCCGTCTAGCTGAATCCACTGTCAATAATTTTCCCCACTCTATATCTGTGCCTAAATCAAAACGTAGATTTCATGAACAAAGCTTTTTTCTTAGGACTGCACGCTTGTGGAACTCTGTTCCGTCTGCCTGCTTCCCACCTGACTACAACCTGGATGTGTTCAAGTCCAACGTAAACAAATTCCTGATGACCCGCCCCCTTAAGTAGACACTTCATTAAATCTCCACACTAACGTACTATACTTGCAATAACCCTTATCCCTGAGTGGCTTCCGGGCCTTGATAAGTGGTGACCACCATGTAAAAAAAAAAATAAATAAACTTCTCAAGTTGATAAAAGAGCCATTATCGTATTTTTATTATAAGGTAAGGCTGGCCTTAAAACTCTAGCAACTAGAATATTCTAACCCTAGAGATAAATGAAGCAAAAAAATGCGGAGGAGAAATAAAAGTAATAAATAAACAATAAACAACAGAATCATACAAAAATTACAAAAGGACATCTTACGATAGAGGGTAAAGAAACTTCATTTAAGTAATATATTTAATATGTACAATTCGTACATACTCAGATATGACCATCTTGCTACCGATATCCAATCGATTATACTGGATCCTCAACAGCTCACATCTTATTTTCAGTATCCTCCTACTGTAAGTCTCTTAAATCTTATATCACTACTAAGACATTTTCTGAACAGATACAATCTTTTTTCCGATCAGCTCAACATCCAGTGATCGTACATCTAATTTTTATCTAACGCCTTATGTCACTTTGAATCTTACCTTAAACTTTCATTCTATCCTTATGCTAAGATGAACACATTATAATACTCTATTCAACTACTTTAAAGACATTAAACAGTCTAGGGTTACAATCAGGATTCGGTTCTGGGGTTCGGGAGGAAGTGAGTCACTCGCTCGACAACAGCACGTTTCTGCCCACTTCTTTTCCAATCGACCACACCTGGCCTCTCGCCACCAATGTCACACCGCACAATCTGAACGTCAGCAATACGACATACTTTTCAAGAGAAGATGTGCACGACGCTTTTCTTTTTTCCCCCTCAAGGGAATGTTTCCCAGCTTTTATATCCTCCTATCTAGAAAAAAAGGAAGATACAGGAAAAAATAGCTTCTCCCATCATGCCCTGCCTTCCCAAGATGCCCTTCGTGTATATAAATGAGCTAGCCATTCTTTCCTTCTTCTTTCCCAAAGAGCGATGCAGATACGCCCGATACGTTTTTTTTTCTTTCTAACCATATACGCCACAGACAGACGCAGTTAAAATATCAGACTTCCTTGAGATGCTTTGTGCCAGGCCTAAATTACGGACTAGAATAATAAACCTCGACACTATGTATCTATAATTTCTCTCAAAACCGTAAAAATACCGCTGCTAGTATGCTGCGTATATCCAATCCAATCTATATCCTATAGGTACTTTACCACCAAGACGATTGCCTTTGTCTGTTTTCCATGCCAAACCTTTCTTTTTTGCTAAACTCTACCCAAAAGTATATATCCTAACGTGTAATTATACTGTACTCTGTTATTTAAACCCTCTCTCCTGATCACTAACCAAATGTTCTATCTCCCAAGCTGCCATTAGAACCTAATCCATTGCACGTAACTTAGAGGGGTTTTTAGCTCTCAACCCTTAAACCTTAGTAGACTGGTTTTTCCGTAATCGTTACACATTAACATCTAAAGACTTCTACTAAGGCATGCTTAAGAGTATATCCTTACTCCATAGCTAAGCTTTAAAGTAGATACTTACTAACCGTAGTCTTATACATAGATTTAAAAGTGATCTATAATAAATAACAACCCTCTGTCCCTTTCCCTTTGATGGTTGGTTGATTGTTTTTGTTTTACGGCATAGCAACCCTTTTCAGGTTATTTTATGCCGAATCCAAAGATTCGGAAGAAAAAATTTTTAAGAGAATATATTTGTTGTTTTCAAGTCGGTTTCTATTTAACCCATAGTTAGAGACCTAACAGGTACTACCACTCCTGGTCAGAGTGAACCTGGGAGCAATGGCAATTAAAGGGTAGCTCCACACTCCCCAAATCCCGCAAGTTGGGGCCTCACCACTGGATATAGGTTAAGGTCATATCCAGGACCATCCCTTTGATAGGAGATTGTATTACAATAATTAATACATAGAAACTGAACTCTTACTCATTATTAATCATAATACGAACTTCCGGATTTTAAAAGAAAGGCGAAGCTATCTTCCTTCGTTAGAAGTCTGAAGACAACAAACATACTTAACGTCTAAAATTCCATATATTTGTGTCTACTGAAAACATACCATTTATACTAAATTATACTTACAGAATACGACATAATTTATATATTTTCCAGTTATACCTGTACTGAACTGTACTGGAAATTAAATGTTGATACTTGTATGTATATTGAGCATGCATCATATCTTTCTGTCGTCTTGAATACTCAAAGTTTGGCACCATATTTTAATTCTTAATATAAAGCTAATCATACTTTAACATGTTATCCTACTCCATAACTAACATATAAACTATATCTAAACCATACATTAACCCCCTCTCTCTGTCTCTCTTTCTCTCTCTCTCTCTCTCTCTCTCAAACTAATCTTGTTACAAATTTAGTTGCTTCCACTACATCGATTGCTACTTATCCTCTCTTCCATTAACAATGAAAAGCATAGTAATATCCTTTTTCATCACTTCGAGGAGTGCAACTTTTCAGTAGATATATAACCTACTAAATAACAAATATATAACCTACTAAATAACAAATGTATAACCTACTAAATAACAAATATATAACCTACTAAATAACAAATATATAACCTACTAAATAGCAAATATATAACTGTGGTTAAATACAATGACCCCACAACTCAATCTTCACTCTTCAATCCTGCAGCCCAATGCATTTCTGACAGCAATTGCTTCTGCCAAACAAAAAAGACACCCTCTCTCCCAAATACAGGCTTTTTATAGGACAAAACCGTCCAAAGTTATTTGCATACTCTTCCCATGATCTCTAGTCTATAAATAGACGCAGTGGCCATTCTCTTCTTCTTCTTTCTTCTTTCACTCTCTGAAGCGGGCGTTGCCAGTGGTAAAAGGTTTGCACGATTTTTTTTTTACTACAATAACCTACTAAATAACAAATATATAACCTACTAAATAACAAATATATAACCTACTAAATAACAAATATATAACCTACTAAATAACAAATATATAACCTACTAAATAACAAATATATAACCTACTAAATAACAAATATATAACCTACTAAATAATCGATTAACATTAACTACCTATTCGGGGTCGCAGAAATACCTGGTTTGGGACCCAGGCGTGGGGCAAATCCTCTCGGTGCTGATGGACCCGTAGATCTTCCCAGGTCATCCACCTAGGAGAAGGAAAGCTCTGAAGCTAAACCTGGGGCAGATAGGCCTCTTCAGTCCCAGCCGACAATCTTCCTAGAGCTGATGACTCAAACAAATTACCGGTTGGCAAACCAAAACTGCTTAAGGAGGAGATAGGCACTGTCTATCGCCCGGCTTTCATACTCCTTCTTTGCCCATTGGCTAGAAATAGAGGTGCTATCACAGGGACTCGACAGAATCACTCAGTGGTCGCCATTGTTTCCTGATTAGGACAATGAACGATGTTTTTCCCGCTCCCGCCACATCCCATCCCCCTAAACTGGACACTGTGGGGGTGCTTCAGTACCATATATGCCGGTAAAGTTGGACTGGGCTGACTTTTGTCTGAAGAGTTGAGGGTACCGGATTGACAGTTCCTGGCTGCTCTTTCCGACTGATAGTACAGGTGACCTAACACTTTGGTAGCGCTTAGAGCGGCTGCTCCATCAACAGGTGTATAATATCGGGATGTTTGTAGTGCCATGTCGTGCATGGAAAGGGACCATGCATTCATTCCCGGTGGGCTTTCCTGTGGCCACAATCCTATAGGTGAGGAGACAGCTTATGGTCTACATGTATCGCATGTCTGATATTCTGCACAACCACTTGTCCAGCACCCCTCACTCACCCTAACTAAAACCTTTAAATAAAATAAAATGAAATGACAGTTCAATCAAAAATTAAGTTTTAACCAGGATCAAACTCAAAGAAAACCAACCTGCCTCCTCCCTTGAGGCTTGCATTTACAAATATCCACGGGCTTAGAACTAACTTGGATGAATCATTTCTCCTAGTAAACACCCCGGATATCTTAGCATTAAGTGAGACTAACCTATACTCCACCATTCCCTCTAACCATTTTAACATGCTTGGTAATCTCCCACTCTGCCGTAAGGACTCAGACAGACATATGCACGGGCTTGGGGTCTATATTCGTTACACTCTCCCCCTGACTAGAGAAACTAAATTAGAATCAGACGACCAGGCCTTTATGTGCTTCAGACTAAACATGCAACATAATATTAGTTACTTGTATTTTCTCTACCGCTCTCCCTCAATCCAGGACTATACCCTAATTAACAGTCTCTGACAGCATAGATATAGCACTCTCACTCGATACTAGCGCTGAAGTACATGTATTTGGTGACTTCAATGTCCAACACAGTAACTGGCTTGGATTCTCTAATTACACAGACGTAGCTGGTAGCACAACACATAGCTTCTCTATATCTCATTCCCTATGCATCACTTCTAGATCTATTTCTGACCGCAGTTCCCGATGATTGTATAACGAATGCCCACAGTCATCTCAGGAAAGCTGATCATGCTGTAATAATGGTAGAAATCGCCCTTAATTCTCAACTCAAAACTGGAGACCCACTGCTCAAAGCAACGAGGCATTACAAAAAAGCTGACTGGGAAGTCATCAAAGATCTCATCAGAGATGCTCCATGGAGAAATATCTTTTCTCTTCGAGCTGAACAGTGCGCAAATGAGACCCCTGAATGGTTAAAACTGCAATTGAAGCACATGTTCACATGTGGAAATTCTATAGCAAGCCCTACTCTCCCCAATGGTTTACTTCTACTTGTGCAGCTTCTATTGCTCAAATGCAGCATGTGTACCGCAGAGTTAACCAACATAAGTCCAGTTCAAACAGACAGAAGTTTATAGAAGCTAGAAGTAATTGTAAGAGAGAAATAGCGACAGCTAAGACAGAATACACTGAAACCACCAGATAATGCATCGAAGCACAGAAATTAGGAACCCGGGATTTTTTTTTAAAATCTACAACATTATAGTAACTAATTGGTAGCCAACGGTTACCTGACTATCAAACAATCATGAGGTTGTTTGCACGGCAACCAAGAAGGCTAACCTGTTTGCCAGTCGGTTTGCCTCAAATTTCACATTGGACTCGGCATACCACTCCCTCCCTGACTTTTATTTGTGGATAGGCGCCACTTTAGATGATTTGAAAATCACCCCTTCTCAGGCACATGGTATCATAAAAAACCTAGACACCTCAAAAGCATGTGGACCTGATCTCATCCCGGCTGTGCTATTTAAAAAATGCTTTGCTGAGGCTGTTCCAATTCTCGTGAAACTTTACAACAGATGCCTTAACGAATCTTGCTTTCCTGACTGCTTGAAAACCGCTTCATTGGTACCAGTTGTCAAGAATTCTGGCGAAAGAACTAACCCATTAAATTATCGCCCCATTAGCCTTCTCCCGCTTTTTGCCAAAATATTTGAGTCCTTAATTAATCAATGTCTAGTTCATCCCCTTTAAGCTGCTAAACTCCTGACCGACAATCAATATGGATGTAGGTAAGCCCGTTCAACAGCAGATATCCTTACTGTAATCTCTGAACGTATATACCATTCACTGGACAAAACATGGGAAGGTAGAGCTGTAGCCTTCGATATATATAAGGCTTTTGACAAGGTATGGCACGATGGTCTTCTAAGGAAAATTAGATCATATGGTATCACTGGAAGAATACATAGTGTAATTAAATCCTTCTTAAGTAAGAGAAAAATCCAGCTTGTCCTCAACGGTCGTACATCTAAACAATATAATATAAATACGGGAGTACCTCAGGGGTTTATTATTGGACATTTATTATTCTTGATATTCATAAATGACCTCCCTGATTTTTTTTTCCTGAAATGGGTATATTTGCTGATGACACTACTCTCTATAACAGGCATGAGGGGAAAACAAATGAACACATATCTAAGAAAATAACAGAAACACTAGAGTGGAATGGAGACGAAATGGTTAGTCACATTCAATGCTGCCAATACTAAGATTGCTTCCTTCAATAATTACAAGAAACCTTCTCTACCACTGATAGCAATGGACAAGAACGCATTACCCAAAAGTACTTCTTTTAAACTCCTCGGCCTAACGTTTACAGGGAACATGAACTAGAATAGATACATTGAGAGCATTGTCAAGGTTCTCTCTCTCTCTCTCTCTCTCTCTCTCTCTCTCTCTCTCTCTCTCTCTACCGTGCTAGAAAACTACTTACGCCGGAAAGTACCCTGTAACTCTATAAGGCCACCAGTCGGCCATGTATAGAATACTGTTGTCACATTTGGGCTGGTGCATCTGCTACTTGTCCCTCACTCCTTGACAGTGTTCAGAAGAGAGTCGCCAACCTGATAGGTCCTGAACTGTCGTCTAAGATTCAGCTTCTATTCTATCAACAAAATGTTGCATCCCTCTGCCTATTCTACAAGTACTTTAATGGTGAATGCTCTGACGAACTACAAGCACTTGCAACCCTCGACGTGAATACTCCTGACAAACCCGACAAGCAGCGAAATCCCACCCCTCTACAGTAGAGCTCCTTAAGTGTAAGAAAGCCTTCTACTCCAATAGTTTCTGCTCCAGAACTGCCAAAATTTGGAACTCCCTTTTGGGATTCTGCTTTCCCAACTGTACTGACATGCTGAAGTTCAAATGTAATGTGAACAGACATTTTACTACTCATCTCCCTTTAAAACACCCCTGCATATTATGTCCCCGAGTGTAGCCCGTTACTTCAAAGTGACATTGTGCTTTGTTTGGGGTGAAAATTGAATTAAAAAAACAAAACAAGTTTACTGTTAATAATCTTTTTGTTTTAATCGATTCCATTTTTGAATAGTGAATAATCAAACATATATTTATAAATTGAACGTGAATATTTTTTTCTACGGAAGGCCAACGAGGCAGTAATCTGTTCATTCATCGCTGATAAAAATAGCAGCGTTACTCTTTCCTTTTTGTCAGAACAAAAATATAATTTCTTTACCAAGTAACTGAAACAATTATACTTTAAGAGTTAATAAAATTTATTTGTGCACGGCAATTTTTACAATCTGTTAATATTCAATAAAAATGTGGCTTTTAGTTTATACAAATATTTTGAATTGAAAATAAATTGTTGACAGTTAATTTAAAGATTTAAATACGTTTATAAAAAGCGCAGTTTTAGTAATTGAAAACTGACATTTTCTAGAATAAAGCGGAATTTAATAAAATAATGTGAAAAAAAAATATTTGAATAAGTTTATAAAAAAGCGCAGTTTTAGTAATTGAAAACTGACATTTTCTAGAATAAAGATGAATTTAATAAAAATAATGTAAAAAAAAAAAAGATTTAAATAAGTTTATAAAAAAGCGCAGTTTTAGTAATTGAAAACTGACATTTTCTAGAATAAAGCAGAATTTAATAAAAATAATGTAAAAAAAAAATGATTTAAATAAGTTTATAAAAAAGCGCAGTTTTAGTAATTGAAAACTGACATTTTCTAGAATAAAGATGAATTTAATAAAAATAATGTAAGAAAAAAAGATTTAAATAAGTTTATAAAAAAGCGCAGTTTTAGTAATTGAAAACTGACATTTTCTAGAATAAAGACGAATTTAATAAAAATAATGTAAAAAAATAGATTTAAATAAGTTTATAAAAAAAGCGCAGTTTTAGTAATAGAAAACGGACATTTCCTAGAATAAAGATGAATTTAATAAAAAATAATGTAAGAATTGCATTTTCCGGTATAAATTACGATATTGAAAATTAATAATAAAGGAAATTTTGTCAGTTAACGGGTTCCATATCAAACCGGAAGTTGAGTGTTTTTAGTATTGTCTGCTAAAATATAAATTTTTTATACACATATATTTTTCGTAATATCTCAAGCCAAATCTAAAACTTTTATTGTTATATTTCACTTGAATAATGACTGAACAAAAACTGTAAAAAATATATAAATATTTGAACTGTTTTTTGTTTTATAAAATCTGTTTTTCGTATATCTGCAACGCCATGTTACATCCTCGTTTTTTATGCTTTGGTCATTTTGCGAAGTTCAAATCAAAGAGAGTCGTCAACCTGATAGGTCCTGAACTGTAATCTATGCTTCAGCCTCTGTCCCAACGACGAAATATTGCATCCGTCTGTCTGCTCTACAAGTACTTTTATGGTGAATGCTCTGACGAATTACTAGCACTTGTACTCCCTCGACGTGAATACAGCCGACAAACAGCTAAGTCCCACCCCTAAACAGTAGAGATCCCTAGGTGTAAGAAAGCCTTCTCCTCCAATAGTGTCTTCCCCAGAACTGACAGACTTTGGAACTCCCTTCTGGGATTCTGCTTTCCCAACTGTACTGATATGCAGAAGTTCAAATGTAATGTGAACAGACATCTTGCTACTCATCTCCCTTCATAATGCCCCTGCAACTTATTCCCCGATAGTAGCCCGTTACTTCAAAGTGGCACTGTGACTTGTTTGGGGTGAAATTTTAATTTTTTTTAAATATTCGTCTTATTCAGTGTTAAATAAAGAATGCTTATATGCAATTTAAACCCCGATCTTTTCTTTTTCAATAGAGTAAAAATTACGATGAATTTATTTCATTTTACTAGACTTTACTTGTATTTTGTGTGTGTCGAAAAGTAATGTTATATATATATATATATATATATATATATATATATATATATATATATATATATATGAAAATAATGGAAATAGTATTCCGACAAAATAGAGAAATAAAAAGAAACAAACCGTATTATGTGCTCATCAATGTTTCGTCTTTATTTCGAGACTTCCTCCAGAAGGAAGTCTCGAAATAAAGACGGAACGTTGATGAACACATAATACGGTTTGTTCCTTTTTATCTCTCTCTCTCTCTCTCTCTCTTTCTCTCTATCTATCTATCTATCTATCTATCTATATATATATATATATATATATATATATATGACAATTATTTTCGACACATAAAAAATGCTACTATATATATATATATATATATATATATATATATATATATATACTAGCAAAAGTACCCGTCGTTGACTGGGTTAAAATAAAAACAGCCAACAGAAAATGGGCTCTGATTTATGAAAGTATGATATGTTATGAAAAGGAAAGGTTGTAAAGAGATAGCTTGGAATTTGCGAGTATCAAAACCAAAGCAAAATATGGTGAAAGTAAAAATAAAATAGATAAACCCCATAATTTATTATACCATATCTGTTCACACTGAAACACTTATCACAATATTCTGTGGATCTATATTAAAAAAAATCTTGTTAAACTTTGTGGCATAATTCCATTCTATGGAGGTCAGGTGGGAACGAACACCCCATAATTTTATTATACCATATTTCTTCAAACTGAAACATAATTATCAAAGTATACTTACGCATATAGATATGAAAAGTCTTTATTAAAGTGTGTGCCTATTTCCATTCTATGGAGGCCAGGCGCGAACGCAGACCCCACAATTTTATTATACCATCCCTATTTAAGTTAAAACATACTTATCAAAGTATTCTTATGTACATCTATATCAAAAACACTTGTAAACGTTTTTTTTAATTTTTTAATTTTATATTTCCATACTTTGTGGACCAGGCGCGGACGCAGACCCCACAATTTTAATGAACCATCGTTCTGCCAAATCAAACATACCTATTCCTGTTTCTCGATACATCTTCTATCATTATATGTATTTTTTCAGTTTTTTAAAATAGTCAACCATATAGGAGCCTATTCGTGACCAGATACACACACACACACACATTCAGCTTTATATTATAACATATATATATGTGTGTGTGTGTGTGTGTGTGTGTGTGTGTGTGTGTGTGTGTGTGTGTGTTTCATGGTTTTCTGTTTTATTTTACTTTTTCTTCTAGGATTATTTTTTTCTTCGTGCTGGCAGCAAAACCATTCTTTTTAATTATCTTAAACCGATTTATTTGTATAACTTTATATTCTTTTCTGTTCCCTTTTTTATTTCTTTTGTTGTCCCTTCAGATTTTGTTGGTTCTTCAAATAGGCAGACCCCTTATATTCATTAGCCACCACTAATTCGTAATTTACATGCAAGCCGTTAAATCATTGTCAACAATAACCACCGTCTTTAAACAGAATCTATCGAGGAACCGTTTGGAAGTCTGCGAGAAAACTAATCCAACTCCCACAAGATACCAAACAAAGAAATCTTCGAATGCAAAGTTTTGGTAAATTCAACGCAAAAGAAACAAATGTTGTTTTCGGTCAATCAGGGATTCATTATGTTTCGATTAATTATGTTTTCTCTGATAACATTGTGTTGGCAGTCTTCCTTGCAGGAAACAATTCCCTTAACTTTGTCCATTAAAAGAGTCGTTAGTATCCAACACAAACATTAAGTAAAAGTTCTTTCAAATGATATGTTTATTCAAGTTGATAACATCATTTAGGAATATTTACCGACTTATTCCCAACGTTTCTTTCTTAGACCATTTTACAGGCATCTTTCGCGATTTTATAAAAACATCTTATTTTTTTTTGGGGGGGGGGCTGTTACTTTACATCTGTTTTTTTTTTAGTTAATTTATTAACCTTTATTCTACCGTTCATAGAATTTCATTTTTGATTTATTTATTTTTAATATAAGTTCATAATAGCTTTAAGACTACTAATATTGGCTGGATCAATCCGAATCGGGAATCGGAAAATATTGTGCACATTTTGCCGATGTGAAAAATACTTTTTTTAACTATCATTTTTTTAATTTTTTTTTTTTTTAAAGAAAATCTTCAACCGCTGGTAGTAATAATAAAATAATCAATATTTATTGATTTGAAACTATCAATAAAACCAAAATCTATAGATCATCTTCCACAAGTTTTTTACGTTTGAAAAAAGATGTGCACATTTAGTATGTTGCTTTTACAGTAATCGGTAAAATCACAATTCTATGGAGTTCGACAGTAAGATTCCCGATTCTTGGGTAGATGTAGTTACGGTAGAAAGTCGAGTTCATAACGGAAGGACAAGGTAAAAAGAAGGAAATGATGAAAATAGACTTGAGAAAAGACCTGGCCAGAGATAGGTTAGTGTGGAAGTCAATTTCTTAAAGCTGTCCCAAAAATGTCAATGTGTAAAACGGACGTTGAACCGATAATGACAATGAGAATAATGGTAACGACCATTAAAAGGAAGAAGAAGAAGAAGAAGAAGAAGAAGAAGAAGAAGAAGAAGAAAAAGAGTTATGAGTTAATAGCATTGTACACGCAATAAGTCCGGATGGTTGAGTGCAAGGTCAGTGATGATTATTACAAAAAAAAATAAAGCTGGACGAAGAGTGTAATAAATACGAATTTATGAACGATATCAATAAAACAATAAATCGTTTGATGACAAGAGGCGCCACCTGCTTTTATTGCTCCATTGTTGTCTGTAAATAATTATCTTTATCAAATCTGAAATGTTTTGCTGTCAGGAAAAAATGGCCGACATAAAAGAAAATAGATTTAAAATAAAAAAATTAAATGTTTTGTTTTATTAAAATCATCGTTAGTTTGTTATACTTTGTTATACTTTGTTTGTAATGATTGTTCTTGCATGTTTTAAACTGCACTCTTAAAGAGGTAAAGATAATTACACAGTACACATACAATCATCATCATCATCATCGTCATCGTCATCATCATCATCACCATCATCATCATCATTATCATCATCGTCGTCGTCGTCGTCATCATCGTCATCGTCATCATCATCGTCATCATCGTCGTCATCATCGTCATCATCGTCTTCATCATCATCATCATCATCATCGTCATTGTAATCACTATCCTTATCACCATCAGCATCGCATTATAATTATAGTTATCACATTATCATAATCATCACATCATCATCATCATCATCACTTTATCGTCTTCATCATTAGGTCATCACCATCATCATCACTATCCTCATCACCATCATCATCGTCATCACATTATTATAATCATCATCATCACCATTATCCTCAGCATCATCATAAGCAGTTTAACGTCTAATTTAAATGCTGGCATGTTTTCGATAGTTTTCAGAAATTGACTTCCAAACTAACCTATCTCTGGCCAGGTCTTTTAAATCGATATGTATCACAACTTCCCGTGGTTTCTTTGATCTTCTCAGCACCAATTAATTTTCCTGCCTTAACTGTTGTACACCTACTGACCCAAGAACTCTCACCCATTCTTTCAACATGGCCATAACATCGAAATCTTATCTTTTTCACATAACTCTTTTAATAATTTGAAGCATGGTAGTTTGGGCGTTTATATCATCATCATCATCATCATCATCATCATCGTCCTATCATATTTGGTTTAACGACCGTTTTACCACGGCGACCGAGAGAGGAGGCCGGTGAACATGACAGCGTAATGTTATTACAAGATCAACATGTAGGTAAAGGTTTCCCCGTGTTTAACCATGTGGTCATAAAAATATTTTTCGCTGCTTTAGATTGTCGTGGTAATTTATGAAGGTATTCCAAACGTGCATGTTTTTTTAATCTCCTAAAGAGAAAAAAAATCCTCCAATTGGATAATTATATAATTGCAATTATTATAATAATTGCACATTGGGATAATTTTAATCTAACAAAATACAACAGTAAGTTGATTGTTTTTTTAATTTTTATATCTATCGAAGGAAGTCGAATATTTCATTTTATTTTTTTTTACCGTAAAACAAAAAAAAAATTATATGAGAATATTTTTCAGTCCGTTCTTTTAATAATAAATAAAAGTTTCCATTGAGTATTTCCAAATATTTTAAAGTTAGAAGCATTTTTCACGACGGTTTTTTTTTCGATGAATTCAATATTTTAGCACCGGGCGTAATTTATTTCTTTGAAATATATTTAATACTTAAAAGTTTGTTTGTTTGTTTGTTTTATAACATTTTATCTGTAAATAATTTACATGATTGAAATGGGAAATGAAATAGGAAACTCTCTATTCTCTCCCGAAACATACGAACAAAAATTCATCTAAAAAATTCATTCAACTAATCAATTTTAATTAAAGTTTTGATATGAACTAAAAATAAAGACTGCATTAAATTTTAGTTAACATATTTTCTTGTGTTTTATCTTATAAACAAATATTGTTTGGTGTTTGTGCCGTGTACTGACCGGGCTGAAATAATAACGTTATTTAGAAAGCCATTCTTAATAGGGGCTTTCTTACTATTCTGCACTTTCTCATTACAATTTAGTGATAAAAAGATATAAAATTTAACTTGAAAATCCTATCTAAAATATAGCATGGTGTGTATACTGCACCAGCACCATTATTATTATTATTATTATTATTATTATTATTATTATTATTATTATTATTATTATTATTACTACAACAATAAAAATAATAATAAAAAATAGGTACTTCACGGGGAACGTGTACCCTGCATAAACGGGTTTTAATTTAATGGTTGCTCCCTAAAAAGCGCATACACAAAAGGTTTTCATTAGCTTATTTAATCACAAAAACTTTTTGAAGGTACTATTTGAGGCAAAAAAAACCACCTAAAACATTATTTGAATATGTATGAAAAAATAAATGTAACAAAAAATAAAAATAGTAGTGTGGAAAATATAATATAATAGTAAAACTAAATTAAAATAAAATGAAAATAAAATAAAAACAAGCACGAAATAAAAGTATGAATCAAATTTAATTAAAGAAATTTTTAAAAATTCAAAAAAAAATAAAATACATGCTCGATTACAAAGTGTATGAGATATATGCTAAGAAAGTGAAAGAAAATCTCATGTAGCAGCCCTTAAATTAAAACCCGCTTACGCAGGGTCCACATTCCCTGTGAAGTGCCAAAAACCACTGTAGATAACATCGACTTGTGCCACACCAACTAGTTGTGAAGATTCAAGGAAGATGGAAAGTCCGAGGTGGGAGATACTAACCAAATCTCCACTGGAAGTGTGCAATTCAAATCTGGTACCTTAGGGAGGCATTTTGTCACCCAACCCCCAGGAAACATCAATGGCCGATGCCAACGGGAAATCAATGGCAAACGGCTGTTGCGATAACGTTCAATCATCTGCATAAGTGGTCAAGAGGTGGATAACATTGGAAATCTGGAGAGACTTGTTGTCACGCGGTCTCCAGCGAATACCGTTACTACCAGTGAGCGATCACTGCTTATGACATGTGAGAGAATTCCTAGTGAATGAAATAATAATAATAATAATAATAATAATGTCCCCTCCCAAATTCACCACCACCCTGATTTGATATCATAGATATTTACTATATTTTCTTAGTTTTTAATCAATGTTTACATTATAGTATGATTGTCTTTTAGTAGTTATGTGAACTTCATTTTT
>NC_136509.1:17012020-17017020 GCF_053919585.1 Euprymna scolopes | reverse complement strand
ATTATTATCATTGTTATTGTTGTTGTTCTTGTTTTACCTCCTTATTATTATTTGTTATTTTTGTAAAAGTAAAGAGACTTAGTTATTCATCAAATTCCAATACGTTTGTTGTGTGTGTTTCAAATCCTGAACACCCAACGCCCCAGACATATTCTCTCTGCGTTAGGCACCCATTGCAATGTCACAGATACGTCATCTGTAATGAAATGTACAATCAATCATTTCTATGTGTTCTTAATCGATCTAATCGCCATCACTCACCGCACGGTAGAGAGCAAGAGCATATTTCTGCAGAAAAAAATGGCAACTTGGCGACCAATTTTATATCTCCAAGTAACAACTCCACTAGACTAGATGAATCCTTGTCCTGGAAAGTTATACTATAACATTAATTGTAAATTATCGAGAGGAAAATTAATCTTCTTTATGTCTTTACGAACTCAATATTTAAAGTAAAATTTAAAGGAATGCCCGAATACCTTTAATCTCGTATAAGGATCTTGTGTTAGTCCCAAAAAAAGGCCCCTTGATTTCTGAGAAGGTAGAACAATAAAATTGTTGCCCTGAAGAAAAAATCAATTCAGGTAACTTGATTATTCTAGTAGAGCTAACATCTAATCAATGTAGCCGCCTTCAGCCTCAATCACCACCTCAATAAAGGTTCAGAACTGGGAGCATGCCTTTTTCACAAGTGTCGGCGGGAGCGCAGTGAATACTTGATGGCTGGCAGCGATTAGGCTGGCAGCGATTAGGCTGGCTTTGGTGTTGTGAGAGGTCATGTTGGTGATGTTATTGACGCATGACCAAACAGAGTAATCCAGTGGGTTCAATTTAGGTGAGGAAGGGGGGCAGTGAGAGAAGAGTGCACTCTTTCTGAAGCCAAGCCTGGGTTTCTTTGGACTTGTGGACCAGCGCTGAGTCCTGCTGCCACACCCAAGTTCTGCACTAGAGCATCAGCACACTCTTCAGCACATACGAGTACACATTGCTGTTGAGTTTCAAGCCAACTTTAAAGATGTGAGGTGGCATGATGTGGCCCACACCAGAGACCATAACCGTGGGTTGTCTGATTGAACCGTCCAGATTTGTATTTTGAGGGTGGTGGCAATGGTCCTGTTTTCATAATTTGGATCGGTAGAAAGCATGAATTGTACAATGCTGCATTTCCGATCTCACTCACTGAACATTGTGATACTTACAGACATGATAGAAGGCTCTTATCGCTCTTAGGATTCGTACACATCTGGACAACTATTAGCTGGTCTGCAACAAAAAAAGAAAACCGATTTTCATCAAATGGAAATGGAATCATGTCGTCTTTTCTAGGGCGACAAATATATCGCTCTACCCTATAAAATGAATGAAGAGGGAAACATAAACATTATGTGGTCCTTAATTTACAGCAACTAATTAAAACTGAGCATAACCCAAACTTTAGAAAACTGCCTGTCTATACTTGTTTATTAGTAGGTGGCCATTTTAAATTGGAGAGTTCAGTAAGAGGAGGTTATCACACAACATATGTAGCAGTATGAACTTCTTTGAACAAATGATTGTTTCTGTATTATCAATGAGAATGTTATAGATATCAAAACGGATTTTTAAATGTCAAGATAATTCTGATTTTGTGGACGATTATAGGAGACATTTAATTACTAAATTAATTACCAATTTTCTCCTTTCTTTCTTTGATTTCGGTTTATTTCAATTCTTTTATGCAAATGTTCTTTTATTATTTACTTTTGTAGCTTTACGCATCATTATGTACTTTGGCATCATCACGTTGACACACCAGTTCTCGCGAGATCACTGAAGTTAAGCAACGATGAATCTGACCAGTACCAGATGGGTGACTATTTGGGAAGGCTAGGCACTGTATGTCCCGCACTAAGTCATAGAAATTTTCAGGTTGGTATCTCGGGACGCGATTAACTCACTGGTTGAGATGCACCCCCCACCCGGAATCAAGACAGAAAGCAATGGGAAACTACCATCTTTACTTGCCTTCCCAAGATTACCATGGCTCTACATTTTAGAGAGCTGTGGTCACTGATGCTGTTAAAACAGTAGGGTGGTTGCATGCATGCATGTACTTCACAAACTTTTTATTTTGTTTTTCTTTTAACATTAACTTTTGGGGCATTGTTTTTTTAGAAGAGTGGCGCCTCCGGAAAATACTGTTTTATTTTTATGTATAAACTTAAATGCTCTAAGAGAAGAATGAAGACACAAATAATATGTAATGATTAACATGCCATTTAAAAAAAAGACATGCAAATATCAGGAAGTTTCAAAAGGTTTCAGAGGAAGTTTCAAAAGGTTTCAGAAGAAGTTTAAAAATGAAGTCTCAAAGGAAGTTTCAAAATGCAGTTTTAAGGAAGTTTAAAAAGGTTTCAGAGGAAGTTTCAAAATGAAGTTTCAAAGGAAGTTTAAAAAGATTTCAGAGGAAGTTTCAAAATGAAGTTTCAAAGGAAGTTTCAAAATACAGTTTCAAAGGAAGTTTCCAAAGGTTTCAGAGGAAGTTTAAAAATGAAGTTTCAAAGGAAGTTTCAAAAGGAAGTTTCAAAAGGAAGTTTCAAAGGAAGTTTAAAAAGATTTCAGACGAAGTTTCAAAATGAAGTTTTAAAGGAAGTTTTAAAATACAGTTTCAAAGGAAGTTTCAAAAGGTTTCAGAGGAAGTTTCCAAAAGTTTCAGAGGAAGTTTAAAAATAAAGTTTCAAAGGAAGTTTAAAAATGAAGTTTCAAAGGAAGTTTCAAAAGGTTTCAGAGGAAGTTTCAAAATGAAGTTTCAAAGGAAGTTTCTAAATGCAGTTTCAAAGAAAGTTTAAAAAGGTTTCAGAGGAAGTTTCTAAATGCAGTTTCAAAGGAAGTTTCAAAAGGTTTCAAATGAAGTTTCCAAAAGTTTCAGAGGAAGTTTCAAAATGCAGTTTCAAAGGAAGTTTCAAAAGTAAGTTTCAAAATAGTTTCAAAAAGAAGATTACCAACCTCAATTTGTTTGTGAAGGGGCAAGAAGTGCAAAGAGTATGAGCACAAATAAAATACTAGAAAGTTGGACAGGCCTTATTACTACACATTTATTTCTAGAGAAGACCAAGGTCCGTTTCCAATGAGAAACGGACGGAAAACAGCTGTTGCAATAATGTAGAATTATTGTCAATGGTTATCAAAAAAAGGGGCGGAAGTGCTGGAAATGTGGAGAGATTTTTGTCACTCGGACTTCAGGAAACGCCACTTGTCATTTTCAGTAAGCAATCGTTGATAATTAGTACTCCTAGGGACTAAAACTACATAATTAAATAAATAATAAATAAATAATAATAATAATAATAATAATAATAATAATAATAATAATAATAATGATAATGATTTCTGCAGTAAGAGACATGTAGGAAACAAACAAGATAGAAAATGAGACGAGAAATAAACGAGAAAATAAAAACGGGAAGAGAAACAGATACATGGACGATTCATAAGGATTACAAAAAAGAGACTAACGAAAACACTTAAAAATGGCTACAAAAAGGAATCCTAAACAGGGAAACTGAATCATTAATAACATCTGCACAAGATAACACAATTAAAACCAACCACATCAAAGCAAGAATCGACAAGACAAAAGAACACAACAAATGCAGACCCTGCGGACAAAGTGGAGAAACAATAAATCACATAAGTGAATGCAGCAAACTAGCCCAAAAAGAATATAAAAATAGACACGATCAAGTGGCAATTATGCAAATAATTGCATCTTTAACACACAGGCAAATGGTACAAGCATAAACCGGCAGCAGTACTGGAAAATGAATTCACAAGATTCTATGGGACGTGGATACACAAACAGATAAACTCATCCAAGCAAGAAGACCAGATGTCATAATAGTTAACAGGAAGGAAAAGTCCTGCCAGATTGTAGATTTTGCCGTTCCAGCAGACCACAGAGTGAAAATCGGGGAAACTGAAAAACGGAGCAAATACACAGAACTAGCCAGAAAGCTCAAAAGGCCCTGGAAAAAGAAGAAAATGAAGATAACACCACTAATAGTAAGAGCGCTATGAACAATATCGAAAAATTTTTAAAAAGACCAAGAGAGATTGGAATCAGAGGGGTGGCTGAGAAGATACAACGGATAACAATATACACCCCTTGATGTGTAGACTAACCCCACATATGAAGTACACACACAAAACACAGAAACGGCTGCAGATGTAAAGCACAAAGGAACATCACATGGAATCATGAAAACTGAAACGGTAGAATTGTAAGATATCGCACCCACTTTTTTTGTGAGTATCACCATAAACTGGCGCCACACCAAATAATGAGGAGGATCAAGGATGGAAAGACTGAGGAGAGAAAGCACTAGCCAGACCTCCGCTAGCTGAGTGCAAAAAGAACTGGGACCTTGGAAAGGCTGATTCCACCCAAATTCCAGTGAATACCCATGGTTGCCGCGAACGAGAAATCAATGGTAAGCGGCTGTTGTGATAACACACATTCTTTTGCAAAGGTTATCAAAAGAGGTGGAGATTACATGAATCTGGGGATACTTGTTGTCACTCAGACTCCGGGGAACACCACAAGTTGTTCTCAAAGAGCAATCTTTGATGATGGCTTTTGTGACTACTCCTAGTGAGTAAATAATAATAATAATAATAATAATAATAATAATAATAATAATAATAATAATGATAATAATAATAATAATAATAATAATAATAATAATGCCTTACTTCTTGAGACTAAAACAGTACCAGACATCTGGGGAGACTTGTTGTTACTCAGACTTCAGGCAAGACCATCGTTTATTATCAGTCAGTAATCACTGATAATGGCCTATTTCAGAACTCCTAGTGAGTGGTAGTCCTAATAATAATAATAATAATAATAATAGGTTGGTGAAAAAATGTCATATATATATCCATAAAAAAAACGACATAATTTTTGCACCAACATAATACGTTACTCCTTGAGACCTTCACAATATCAGAAATCATGAACA
>NC_136509.1:16819520-17007020 GCF_053919585.1 Euprymna scolopes | reverse complement strand
TGCCCAGTTGTTGAGGGTGAAGAAATAAATGTTCTAAGCCAATTTTGCGATATTTGTCGTCTAAGGGGTCGGGCTTAAAAACAGTACGAATATCGTGAAAATCCGTCGCCTCTATTGAAAGTTTTAGGCATACATACATACATACATACATACATACATTAAAACAGACAGGTAAGATTTATATTATAGAAGATGACCTTTCATTTCTTGTCATAAATAATTTTATCAAGAATTCTTCATAAGTTTTGGTTTCAGTTTCGATTATAGCTGATGGCACTCAAGTCATCTATTTTTTTTTTTTATGAATAATTTTACCAAGAAGTCTTCATAAGTTTTGGTTTTAATTTCGATTCTGGCTAAAGGAACTCAATTTATATATATATATATATATATATATATATATATATATATATATATATATATATATATATATATATATTCTTCATAAGTTTTGGTTTCGATTGCGATTCAAGCTGATGCACCCAAGTCATATAGATATATTTTTTCTATTTTTGAAATCACAACTTTATAAAATACTAGCAGTTCCGCCCGTCTTTGCAAGGGCCCTATGTACTGTTCATAACTTTATGTGCATATGTATATATTAAAAAGTGTGAATATGTACGGTAATGCCTTCTATATAATAGGCTTCCTTAACTATCATAGAGAAAAGTTGGTAGACATCGTAGACGTCAAATTTTTTCAAACTTTGACTCCAATTATGACTCCGTAACATTTATTGTTTTGAGCTCAAATCAAATTAAAATGTTTGACCCATGTCCAAGTAACCTACATCTAAAATCCAAGTGTTTAGACCCAAAATTCGCGCAGGAGTTTAGGAGAGTCTGCAATGGTCAACTCTGTCAGCTTTGACCTCTTGGCAGCCAAATTTTCGCCCAAAAACTCATTAAAAAGCTTGCTGCATGTCTGAATACATTTTATGTAAAATTTCAAATGCTTAGACCCAAAATTGGCTGAATAGTTTGCTGGAGACTGCAAAGGTAAAATCTCTTGAACTTTGACCCCTTTGGAAGCCAAAATTTCGGCCAAAAATCGATTAAAAAGCTTGCCCTATGTCTGAATACACTTTATGTAAAATTTCAAATGTTTAGCCCCAAAATTGGCTGAGTAATTTGGTAGAGACCGCAGAGTCAATTTTTTTTAAAACTTTGACCTCAATTATAACCCCTTAACATTTATTGTTTTGGGCTCAAATCAAATTATAAAATTAGATCCATGTCCAAGTAACCGATATCTAAAATTTAAAGTGTTTAGACCCAAAATTGGTGGAGGAGTTTGGTAGAATTCTCAAAGGTCTAATCGTCTTAACAGCCCAATTTCTGACCGAAAACCTATTAAAAAGATTTTTTCCAACTCTCAATACCCCTATGTACAATCTTGAGTCTGTAGACCGAAAATGGACAGAATTATTTGGTAGGGAAGTGTACACAGACAGACAGACAGACACGCACACACAGGCATTTTAACTTTTATAGATATATAGATGAGAATCGATAGAAAATTGACTCCATAATTATATATACGAAATCTGCATCAATTAAAATATCATAATTAAGCGTACTTTACAACCGGGCTATGGCAGGGCGTCCCTGCTAGCTTAGATAAATACTTTTGCAGTTTTAACAAAAGAGCTGAAATAATATCATAGCGTCTTTACATTGAACATCCACAGAATGCCAACATCAATATATTACATATGAATGAGTCCGCTGTTGAATTTCCACGAGTCCCGCTAGTTAAAATATTATTATCGTTACTACTACTACTACTACTACTACTACTACTACTACTACTAATAATAATAATAATAATAATAATAATAATAATAACCATGCACAATGCACTACACCCGAAGGACGACGTTGACTGATTCTACATGAAAAGGAAAGGTGGCGAGAGGGGCCTGGTCTGTATAGAAGATTGTGAATGACACCAAAAAAGAACTAAAAAAATACATAATGCAAAACACTGAAAGGATAATCATGGCAGCGAGAGACACTGAAAAAATAAATAAAACAGAAAACAGAGGATCAAAGGATAAAACAAGAAAAGAAAAATGAGAAGAGTAACAACTACACGGAAGAATCATAAGGATGACAAAAGATGAAATTAACGAAAACACTTGGACATGCATGCGAAAAGGACACATAAACCAAGAAACTGAATCCCTAATAACTCCAGCACACGATAACTCAATAAGAACCAAACCGCATCAAAGCAAAGATCAATAAAACACAAAAAAACATCAAATGTAGACTCTGTGGACAAAGAAACGAAAGGATAAATCATATATTAAGTGAATGTAGCAAACTAGACCAAAAGGAATACAAGAACAGACACAAACAACTGCATCTCGAACGCACAGACAAATGGTACAAGCATAGCCAACAACAGTAATTGAAAATGAGAATGACAAATTATTATGGGACATGGACATACAAACTGATAAACTCATCCAAGCAAGAAGACCGGATGTCGTTATAATGAACAAGAAAGAAAAGTCCTGCCAAATCATAGACTTTGCTGCCCCAGATGACCACAGGATAAATATCAAAGAAAAGGAGAAACGGAGCAAATACACAGAGCTAGCCAGAGAGCTGAAAGGGATATGGATGATGAAAAAATCAAGAGAGTACCTATAATGATAGGAGCACTAAGAACAATTCTGAAAAAAAAATGGTGAAGAAAATGGGAGAAATTGGAATCAGAGGAATGGCTGGAAAGATACAACGAATAACAATAAGGAAAACAGCTGAAATATTCATAAAATAAACCTTGAATGCGGAGACTAATGCACATGAGTCACATGCACGCACCAGACGAACTGCTGCAGAGACATAATATGAAGAAACGTTACATGGAACCAAGGACATTGAAACTGCATATCTACAAGTTCTCCATCTCAATACCCATTACCCAATCACTGCCCCCGCCCCAAAGAATGATGCCAAATAGTCGAGAAGGCTGAAGGAGGATGGAAGGACCGAAGAGAGAGTGCTGACCAGACCTCCGCTGGACAAATACCAAGAGAACTGGTACCCTGGAGAAGCTTATTGCCACTCAAACTCCAGTGGAGACCAATGGCTACTGCCAGCGAGAAAGCAATAGTAAGCGGCTGTAGCGATAATGCAGATTCATTTGCAAATGTTATCGAAAGAGGTGGAGAGTACTGGAAATCTGGGGAGACTTGTTGTCACTCAGCTTCCAGGGAACACCACAGAAGAGAAATCCTTTATGACCTGTGTGAAACCTCCTTATAAGCCAATAATAATAATAATAATAATAATAATAATAATAATAATAAACACTTATATACTCCAAATATAACCTTGTACACACGTTTACACACGGAACCCACACGTTGTATGCAGTCTACGTCGCAAAGGAGAACAGCATGTATTTCCTCATTCTCCTGACATGCGTAACTTCTCGTTACGGCCCTGATGTCTCCCGTGTCTCCTTACGTGACAGTCTTCTCTAACGTGCTTTCTCTTCTTTTCATAGTCTTTTTTCTTTCTCCTTACCGTGACATCATTTCGCTCGTGATTTGGTATTTGCATTTGGCCACCATACGCACGCTATTACACAAAACTATCAGTTAGAATTGCACTAGATGTGTCCAAAAGAACTCTGGGATGCTGGACGTAATAAAGGTGAAAATACTAATTATTCTGCTTTAAAAAAACAAACAAACAAAAAAACTCCGACACCTCACTGCAGGAGCTAGACTGAAAGCCGCTATGGTGAAAGGAAGGGCTAACAGGTTATGGTCACAATATTTGTGTTGACCAGGACACAGGTAATTATTATTATACCTCAGTAGAAGCCATTACTGTTTGGAAGTATTGGTGCAGAATTCATCAGACAGAAAACAGTTCTGGAACAAAATTAATGAGTCTAGCAAGAAAAAAAATATTTAAAAGAGAGAGAGAAAAAAATGCCAACAATAAACGCAATAATAGTGAAATAAATGACCACATTCAGCGTGTTTGAATGAAATATGCAAAGAATATAAAATACGACAGACACAACTTCATTAAAAGATGCCGGAAAAGATATTCCATACAATAAAAAAATTGGTAAAATAAACGAGGATCTTTGCTCAACACAATAATATTGTTTAAAGGTGTGTAAGTAAACAGTTTACTAAATAAAAAAAATATGTTGAGCCAGAAACAGGACGGCAGAGTTAGAAGCTATAAAGTCCGATTCCGATTCCAAGGATTCAAAAAAATTCCAACTCCGTCAGAGTGCTATTTTTTAAATGGAAATCGCTCCAAACAAGGCATGTAGCCACTTGATGTAAGAAGCTAAAAAAATAGTACTTCAATGTCAAAATCTTGCTAACGATTTTAACCCAGTAAAAAAACAGCAATTCTTTCTTCTTTGTCAGAAACATCGTTCATGGAATGTGGTGGCGAAACAAGGGAAGCGAGAGTTATACGACTGCTGAAAGTAACCCCCAAAGTATTTCCACTGAATGTGTTCCAATGAACTTACTGTACTTTTTGAGAGTATATCTCTCAAAAAAAAAATACTTCTGACCCACCAGATTAGCAGCACAATCACCCCCCTTCATAGGAGACGGTCCTAGATACCGAATAATTTTTTATCCTCTTTCTTTTGACCGATTGTCTTTGGAATTTCCTCTCTGGCCCCTGTTACCCAACCTTTTTCAACATGCAGAAATTTAAATTTAACGTGAACAAATTTGCTACCAAATTTCCCACTTAGGTTATAAAAAATCTTGTTCCTATCACAGCAGTCACTTATGTTTCAGTGACATCATGCCTTTTCTGAGATGAATGGCGGACAAAATAGAAGAAAAGAAATTGAAAAAATGCTTTACCTTATTAATCAATAATAAATATCGTAGTTAACCTTTTTTTTTTACTCACGTTCACCCCTAACAAGGCATATTGCCACTCCAACGTAAGGGGCTACTATTTGGGACCATGCCTAGGAAAGATTAGCAAGATGTTGGTTTACATTACATTTAAACTTCTGCATATAAGCACAGCCAGGGAAGCAGGTAGCAGGAAGGAAATTCCAAAGTCTAGCTGGTCGAGGGAAGAAACTATTAGAGTAGAAAGCTTTCTAGCATTTAGGGAACTCAACAATGAAGGGGAGAGATTTTGTTGATAAGTAGGTTTGTCGGGGATATGTACGTCGAGGGGGTATAAGTGAAACGAGTTCATCAGAACACATTCCATTAAAATATTTGTAAAACAGAGACAGAGATGCAACACTGCAGCGATGGGACAGGGGCTGGAGCTTAGTTGACAAGGCGGGACCTATTAGATTGGAAACTCTTTTTTAACCCCTAACCAAGAGGAAGAGGCCAGTGGCAGATGCACCAGCCCAGAGGTGGAAACAATACTCCATGCATGGGCGAATGGTGACCTTGTAGAGGTACAGGATACTTGCAGATGTGAGTAGCCTTCTAGCTCGATAGAGGGAACATAGCTTCTTTGCGACAGTTTTTGCAATTTCCTCAATGTATTTTATTTTTTTACATAGTGATCACCACTTATCAAGGCCCGGAAGCCACTCAGGGATAAGGGTTATTGCAAGTACATTACGTTAGTGTGGAGATTTGATGAAGTGTTTACTTAAGGGGGCGATTCATTAGGGATTTGTTAACGTTGGACTTGAAGACATCCATGTTGTGTTCCAGTTCATGTTGCCCGTGAACGTTAAGCCAAGGTGTTTGAAGGAAGAATTCTCAGGTAAACTGTTATTTGTCATGGATATCGATGATGTAATTGTTAAAGGAAAGCAGCTTAGTCTTACTAGCATTAAATGTTACCATCCATTTGCGACGACATATGGTTTGGAGGTCATTTTCTGCCATTGTCTTAGATTTATGTACATCCGTCCTTCCCTCTTCCAACTTAATGCTGTCATTCAATCTGTATTATTTGAATTATTCACACTACTGTTCTTAATCTGGGTGTTATTTTAACAACCTTTCGGCCGATGTAATCCCCGACCTTCTTCAAGACTATTTTATTAAACTCAGGAATCGGTGCATAATATAGAATAGAATCATTTATTTAATCCACAAGGGTAACATGCTCTCATTCAACCAAGCGATTCGTAATTGTATTTTGAGTGGCACCTGTATTGAGGATTGAACCTTCAACCCCCAGAAGAGTGTAACTGCAACTGAATTGTACCAAGTATTGAATCCTTGCAGACAATTCTAGTATAAATTTTGGAGCGTTTAACTTATTTGTTCTTTAAAAGTACAATACTACAACTTATTATTTATAACTACATATTACTCTCTCTCTCTCTCACACACTCTCTCTTTATCTATCTATCTATCTATCTACTTTCTTTTTTTTTTACACAGTGATCACCACTTATCAAGGCCCGGAAGCCACTCAGGGATAAGGGTTATTGCAAGTACATTACGTTAGTGTGGAGATTTGATGAAGTGTTTACTTAAGGGGGCGGTTCATTAGGAATTTGTTAACATTGGACTTATATATAAAAGGCACTTTGTGTGTGTGTGTGTTTGTGTGTGTGTTCCCTATAAGCCCCAAAACGCAAGGTCGATTTTTTTTAAATTTTACACACATGTACCTTATGTGCCTGGGAGTGTTTTTAGATAGGGTTTCATCAGAATACCTCTGATAAGTATCAAAAATCGATAATCGAAGAAACCTGATTAAACAAAAAACAGGCCAATTTTGATCAACGTTAACACTTTTATGTAGCCTACCAACATAATCGCATTCAAGAAGTTTTATCACCACACAAGCAGAATGGTTCGGCCTATAAAATCAACAGTAGGTTCTTTGATAAGACAGAGGCACGTTCAAAATGAACGCTTCTGTTTAGAGTATAATTGAATTATTGTACTTGTCTTTTGCATTTTAAACTAAATTCAAGTCATTATATAAAATTAAAAATAATTTCATAAAATCAACAGTAGGTTCTCTACAGTGCAATGTGGACCAATGAACTGTAGATTAAATCACTACGGGGAGGCAAGTAAAGCTTCCTCCCAGTGCGCAGCGGTGGGTTCCTGACTAGAGCAGGCAACCAATTGATTGATTGGTGAATGGCGATTTCACCGATTTCGATGGTAACAAAAGAATTAGAAGTGTGGAACATTTGTTAATCCTCTTTAAATCCCGAGCAACGTCGAGTCGCCCTGCTAGTTATGTGTGTGTGTGTGTGCGTGTGTGTGTGTGTGTGTGTGTGTGTGAATCCAATCGTAAAATGACTAAAAATACTGAAAGCACTGTACATAAGAGCTAAACAGCCAATTATTAACAATGTAATTGCTAAAAACGGTAATAACATTTTAAAGATCCTAGGTACGTACAATCCAATATATATATATATATATATATATATATATATATATATATATATATATATATACACTAATACACTAGCAAAAGTACCCGTCGTTGACTGGGTTCAAAAACAGCCTACAGAAAATGGACTCTGATTTATGAAAGTATTATAGGTTATGAAAAGGAAGGGTTGTAAAGAGATAGCTTCGAATTTGGGGGTATCAAAACCAAAGCAAAATATGATGAAAGTAAAAATAAAATAGATAAACCCCATAATTTATTATACCATATCTGTTCACACTGAAACACTTATATTAAAAAACCTTGTTAAACTTTGTGCCATATTTCCATTCTATGGATGTCAGATGCGAACGAACACCCCATAATTTTATTATACCATATTTCTTCAAACTGAAACATAATTAACAAAGTATAATTACGCAGATAGATATGAAAAGTCTTTATTAAAGTTTGTGGCTATTTCCATTCTATGGAGGCCAAGCGCGTGCACAGACCCCACAATTTTATTATACCATCCCTATTTAAGTTAAAACATACTTATCAAAGTATTATTATGTACATCTATATCGAAATCACTTGTAAACGATTTTTTTTAATTTTTAAATTTTTTATTTCCATATTTTGTGCACTAGGTGCGTATGCAGACCCCACAATTTTAATGAATCATTATTATGCCAGATCAAACATACCCATTCCTGTGTCTCGATACAGCTTCTATCATTATATGTGATCAGTTTTTTATAATAGTCAACTATATAGGAGCCTATTCGTGACCAGACGCTTCCCTGCAACCTCTATCTCACAGAAGAAATGTTGCAAGTTTGTCTCTGCTGTATCGTTATTTTCATGGAAAGTGTTCGACTGAGCTTCAGTCTATGGTCCTCCATCGCCAAACTTTCAGAAGACACACTCGTCTAGCTGAAAACACTATCAATAATTCCACCCACTCGTTATCTGTGCCTAACCTAAACGTAGATTCCATGAACAAAGCTTCTTTCTTAGAACTGCACGCCTGTGTAATTGTCTTCCATTTTCCTGCTTTCCAGCTGACTACAATATGGTTGTGTTCAAGTCTAATGTAAACAAGTTCTTGATGAGCCGTTCCATATAAGTTAACAAATTTTCCGAATTTCCATTACTAACGATTACTATATTGTCCAATTTCTACTGTACACTCTTTAACACTTATCCTCGAGTGGCCTCTTGGCCTTGATAAGTGGTTATGCCTATGTAAAAACACACACACAAAGATGTTCAGCTTTATATTATATACTAGCTGTACCCGACCACGCACTGTTGTGGTTCAGTTTGTTAAAATGGAACACATTCCTCAAGAAAAATTGCATTTTGTTCCTTTATTTACTTTTATTATTTTTTGCAATTTTTTTAATCAATAAAAGTTGTTAGTTTTTCCCCTAAAACAGATTAATTTTTTACCGTAAATTATTAGGTGAAAGTTTGTTTTTTTTCAGGAAAACTTGCACTTTTTTTTAAAAGAAATTTGGCAGTAAACGTTTCTCTTTGGAAACGGAATTTTTATTATAAAAAGAACAGATGAATGCTTTACTTGAACACTGTAAATTGTTAGGTGAAAGTAGAGAAAAGTTTGATTCTTTTTTTTTCAAGAGAATGTACAAATTATTGTTTTTAACAGATGTTCAGAAAATAAACAGAAAAATACTTCCATCATTAATTATGCAAAAAAATAAATAAAATGTTTATTTAGTGTTTCAACATTATGCTTATAAATTACGATAAAACTTGCTGAGTATGTGCTGTTTTACGGTTGTTGTAAAAATGGAACGGAAATTTAAATTTCGCTCCGTTTTAATCTTTCTTACTTTTTTAATTGTATCCCCCAAACGAATATAATCAAAACAGTAACATTCAACAATTGTACTTTATGCATATAAAACACAAAATAATTTTAAAAAAACACACACACAAATATAAAACACAAAATATTAAAAAAAAAAAAAGTTGATAACGAAAGGGAAATAATTCCATTTTTAAACGGAAAAGTCAATTTGGTATATCTTTTTGCTATTTTTTACACAAGTTCAGCTTACCATTCACATTTGGAAATGCCATTTATAGGTTGTAGGGTACGTTTACAACGAATAAACACTCCAATCTACCCATGTTAAGAACGGCTTTTGTGAATATACACCCCTAACCTTGTCAGCATACCCGAAAAGCTATAAAAGTTGACGTGTCAAACGTGAACGATGAGTTGGACGTAATGTAAAAATGTACCGAATTTAAAAGGGAACGAAATTCGAATTTCCGTTCCATTTTTACAACGACCGTAAAGCAGGGCATTCTATGCAAATTTTACCTAACTTACTGTATTAATGCTATTTTTTTAAGCAAAAAAAAAATATTTACGTTTGGCTATAAATTCCTAAACTCATTTCACCCTAAATAATTTAGGTGACTGAAATAGGAATATAATTGAATCTTTAATTTCCTGAATAGTAATGTTCCTGTAAAAATTATTTTTATTGTTACAAATTACGATGCTTTATTTATATAAAAAAAGCAAAAATAAATTCTTGCGTTTTTTATTTACTACTGAAAACCATAACTTTAGTAAAGGTATTTTTTGTTTAAACAAAATAAAACATTTTCACTAAGAGTTAAGTAAAAATAATTAGTTCATTATATTCTGCGATCATTATTTAGTAAATACTGAAATGTTCATTAAAATTGATTCATTTCCTGATTTTTGGTGAATTTTTATACACTTTAAGCGTCGGCATTCATTTTGTCTGTACCTACCATTTTTCAATGAATATTTGATAGGAAAGCGACCACGTGTGGTTAATTTAAATTAAATTTCAATCACATGTTTACATTATCAATAATCATGTGATTAAACACATTGAAAATTTACCGATATTGTAAACATTCTATTTACATTAAGCCTGTAGTGGTGAGACCAAAATATCCTTTTAGTGATATCACATGCAGTGTTCGCAACTGAGATTTAAAAAAAACCGCGAGATCAGGAAAAAGAAATCTCCAGAAAATCGCTAGATTTTTAACTTTTATCGTCTGAAATTTTCAAAATCGCTAATCCCCCCCAAAAAAAAACCTTCATATTTTAACTTCCTACCATAAAAAAAATTATAAATATAGTATATTCAATATATAAAATGTTCCGTGTTTTCTCACTATATGTTTCTGAAATTATATTGAAGCGGTTAGCTCCCTAGAAGGCTTACATATTTTATCAGCTAGTTTTACCTGCTTTTTCAGAGAGGGTATTTTTTTTTTTACAAGAAACAAATCATAAACTCAAACTTTTTTATAATAAAAGTTAAATTGAAATATACTGCAAATTAAACATCACAATAATGGTGCAACATATTTTGAAATTAGAAAAATAAAAAAACAAAAAACGTTGTTTTAGCATGTTAAAAGTATTTAGGTTGGTAGATAATTAAATTCTACTGTATTGGTATCAGTTTTTCTGTTTTTTTCTTGCTTTTTACAATTTTCGACTAAATACTTCTAAATTAAGCGGGTTTGCTTAGATCGTATTTTAAACTAAACTTCGGAGGTTGGAATGCCCCTCACCTAAAATGTACTTGGAAAAATCGATTTTATAGCGAGATTTAAGAATGGTTAGCCGAAAAAAAGGTGAAAAACAAAACAAGTAATCAAGAAATAATTGTTACCAAAGGCAATAAATGCTACTTTTTTTTTACTTATATGAATGCGCTTACTTTATGTTTTAAAGTATTTTCAAGCGCTTTTCTTTATTTTTTAATCTAAAATTGCGGGTGTGTGGGTGCCAAATATCTCCAGATTTTCTAGAATTCCCCGCTAGATTGCAAACGAAATCTCCAGATCTAGCAGGAAAACCGCTAAACTGGAAACACTGGTCATGTGACGGGAAGCGGTAATAAATAATTGTCCCTAAAAAAAAAAAAATTGGCCTATCGGTACAAAGAAAACCACCTATTTATTATATAAAAAAAAATTAAGTATAATGTTATAATTAAAAAGAAATATATAAAAACACACATGGGTATAGTAAACATATTATACCAAAACGTGGAAGCCATCCGTCCAGTGGTTCTTTAGACTATTAATTGTGAACGAACCAAGAGTTACACATTTATATATATATATATATATATATATATATATATATATATATATATATATATATATATACGTGTGTGTGTGTGTATATTTCTTTATAGACGTGCATTATACACTTTTATATATATATATGTATATATATATATATATAGATAGATAGATAGATACGTGTGTGTGTGTGTGTGTGTGTGTGTGTGGTGTATATTTCTTTATAGACGTGCATTATACACTTTTATATATATATATATATATATATATATACGTGTGTGTGTGTGTATATTTCTTTATAGACGTGAATTATACACTTTTATATATATATATATATATGTATATATATATATATATACGTGTGTGTGTGTGTGTGTGTGTATTTCTTTATAGACGTGCATGGCAGTCATTTAAGTAAAATCATTATATCTTTATGCAAGCAAGTTGTAAATACATCGATAAAGAAACAAAGAGAAACAGTTGAATCGTTTGTTCAACACGTTGTGAATCATGGCGGTTGATATGGTGTTTATAGAATGTTCACTTCCGTTCCAGAAATGTTATTCGTGACTTCAAGTGGAGATGCAATAATGGCACATATTTTTATAAAAGGAAATTTAAAATACAAATTTTTTTTTCTCTCTTCTGACATTTTATTTCGCTTTTTTTTCTTTTTTTTTTGTATTTCTTTAGAATTTTTACGTTATTGTTTTTTTTTTTAACTTTTTCTTTTTTTTCCTTTATCGTCGGGATCTTCTTTTCTTTATATCGTCACTTGGACGTAAGGGGCTATTAATTGGGGTCATGCCTAAGAAACATTAACAATATGTTGGTTTATGTTACATTTAAACTTCTGCATATCACTACAGTCATGGAAGCACGTAGCAGGAAAGGAATTCCAAAGTCTTGCTGTTCAAAGGAATAAACCATTAAAGTAAAAAGCTTTCTGGCATTTATGGACCTCAACAGTGAAGGGGTGTGATTTTGTTGCTAAGCAGGTTTAGAAATGGATCGTCAGCTTTTGTGAGTAATGGTAAAGCTGCATAATGATCTTTTGTGCAGTTAAGCTAAGGGTTTTACTCCTTTTGAATTTAGATTGTGATTCTGATGTAGTTGCAGTCTCCAGGTTTTACTCAGCTTCTACCTGCTCTATTTTTTTTATTTGTTACTGTAGGCTTATTTGAAGCTAATTCATCGAACAGGTTTGAAAGAGATACAGTTTTACTTTCATTTTGATCTTCTGGACCCTCAACAGAGATTGAAAAAGTGGATCCTGCTGATTCTGCTTCATTATCCCCAATAGAAGATATAGAATTCAGTTCTTTATAGTGTTTTCCATGTCATTCTTTTGAAATTTATATTTAAATCTTGGATCTAGGAAAAACGACTCACACGTTTTTATCATTTCGATAAGATGAAAATCTTGTTTCCATTGATTCATTGAATTGTTCAACAGTAGTAAAAAGGATTCCACTAAAGTCAGAAATATCAGATTTAAATTGGACAACTTTTAAAAGAAATAACCTCAAAGCTAAAATTGTAGATGTCATCATCAATATGGTTGGTGTTTCGTGACTTACTTCTTTGGTGATTTCTTCAAATGAACTCAGTAACTGGACATTTTATTAAACAATGCCCTGTTTGTAAGTTGTTAAGGAAGCAATCTTATTATCAACAGCTTTACAAAAGCTTTTCGTTGTTCTATATTTATTTTTAATATATAAAATGTTGAATTCCACCGTGTGGTCAAATCTTGAATTAGTTTATGTTTTTCCAAATTAAGCTGATCCTGCATTTCAGATAATTTGTTAATTGCTAATGGAGAATGATTAAAGGGAGAGACTATATTTCTGTTAGTTGTATTGAAAATAATGAGTTGCAATGTATGTATGAAGCATGCCAGTGATTCTAAACAATATTCCCTGACACCAGAATCCATATTTGTTCCTGAATCTCACAAAACTAAAACAACTTTATTAAAGATTTTATATTCATCAAAAACATTGTGCAATTCTTTACTTATTCTTGCACCTGTGTGCGCAGCAGAGAATGGAACAGCTCTAATCTCAGCTCTGCACTGTTCAAAGTCATTTGAAACCAATGACCTCTCAAACTCAGAAAAGAAGCATTATTTGTAGCAGCTGTCCAAATGTCTCTAGTAAAAAAAATGCTAATTTCATCAAGAGAGGATTGGATTTTTGTTTTTACTTTTGTAAATATATTGGGAATTATGTTTTAGTGAAGTACTTTTTTAATGGAATGCTGTAATTTGGACAAAGTTTTGCAAAAGGCATTTTAAATCCAATATCAGATGTTAGAGAATTTGATTAAATATCAAGAGCAATCATTTCTTCTATTAGATAATGAATCTCTTGTCTCCTACGGTCATTAATATTCGAAATCTTTTTCTTAACCAATATTGATTCTATAATAGTTTGGTGTTATGCTGGAGACTCATAATTGCTACCAATTGTTCCTGGAATGTCTGTCCCTGAACATTCATTGTGTTTCCTTTTCTTATCTGCAACTATTGCTTCTTCTGGATGAACTTTTCTAAGATGATTTAACATATTAGTTGTTGTAAAAGTTTTGTTGAGTTACTACTCCTGTATATGATGGTTTGGCATAATTTGCAAGCAGCTGTATTCTTGCCCTTGGGATTGACATCAAAATACTTCAAGCTGAAACTGGTTGCCATAATGGTTAAAGGTTGTAATCAATATTTAGTTAATTTTTTACGTATTTAAATAACTTATGTCTGATATCTAATTAGTAAATTATCTCAATAAAATATACATTATCTAAACCAGAAAAATAAAAATATGCAATGGTAGCAAAAAAATGAGGAACAAGAGTATGACTGATGAAGAATGCTTTATTTTCAGTTCACGCATATTGTCGCAATTTACTGTACAATTCCTCAACATGAAAACTGAGAGATGAAATGATAATTTTCTTTGACAAATGATTTTAAGTAAAAAAAAAATGTTAATTCGATAGGAATAGAAAATGGAAAATTTCCATATGTTTACTTCTATTTGCCTCTAATTCAGTACAGTTCTAAAAGTTTACATGTAAACAGTGCGTCATACATATTATTTGATAATATGGTATAGATGATGCATGTCTATAAATTTTTACAGGCAAGCAAAAAAAGGGAGTTAACTTGTCTTGGTTTACAATATAATTTAATTAATATTAGTATCATTTATGACAACAAAATCTGCTGATAAATTGAAAATCTATGTATAAATTTAATAATTTGGAAAAACAAACTCATTAAAAGTTTTAACCACGACATATTATATGCTAATTTACTGAAAATATTTAAAGCCATTAATTAATCTGTAATCAGCCGATTATCAAATGCCGGAATATATGTTATCAGAAATCGGTAATCGGCCACTATGCTAATCGGTACGTGCCTCAGTCTATATGTTGAATATTGTAATCGTGCTTATATATTGAATAATTTTGTTGTATCAATATCTTAAATATTTTAATTGTGTCTATATGTTGAGTATTTTAATTGTGTCTATATGTTGAGTATTTTAATTGTCTATATGTTGAGTATTTTAATTGTGTCTATATGTTGAGTATTTTACTTGTGTCTATATGTTGAGTATTTTAATTGTGTCTATATGTTGAGTATTTTAATTGTCTATATGTTGAGTATTTTAATTGTGTCTTTATGTTGAGTATTTTAATCGTCTATATGTTGAGTATTTTACTTGTGTCTATATGTTGAGTATTTTAATTGTGTCTATATGTTGAGTATTTTAATTGTCTATATGTTGAGTATTTTAATTGTCTATATGTTAAGTATTTTAATTGTGTCTATATGTTGAGTATTTTAATTGTGTCTATATGTTGAGTATTTTACTTGTGTCTATATGTTGAGTATTTTAATTGTGTCTATATGTTGAGTATTTTAATTGTCTATATGTTGAGTATTTTAATTGTGTCTATATGTTGAGTATTTTAATCGGCTATATGTTGAGTATTTTAATTGTGTCTATATGTTGAGTATTTTAATTGTCTATATGTTGAGTATTTTAATTGTCTATATGTTAAGTATTTTAATTGTGTCTATATGTTGAGTATTTTAATTGTGTCTATATGTTAAGTATTTTACTTGTGTCTATATGTTGAGTATTTTAATTGTGTCTATATGTTGAGTATTTTAATTGTCTATATGTTGAGTATTTTAATTGTGTCTATATGTTGAGTATTTTAATCGGCTATATGTTGAGTATTTTAATTGTGTCTATATGTTGAGTATTTTAATTGTCTATATGTTGAGTATTTTAATTGTCTATATGTTAAGTATTTTAATTGTGTCTATATGTTGAGTATTTTAATTGTGTCTATATGTTGAGTATTTTAATTGTGTCTATATGTTGAGTATTTTAATCGTCTATATGTTCAGTATTTTACTTGTGTCTATATGTTGAGTATTTTAATTGTCTATATGTTGAGTATTTTAATTGTGTCTATATGTTGAGTATTTTAATCGTCTATATGTTGAGTATTTTAATTGTGTCTATATGTTGAGTATTTTAATTTTCTATATGTTGAATATTTTAATTGTGTCTATATGTTAAGTATTTTAATCGTCTATATGTTGAGTATTTTAATTGTGTCTATATGTTGAGTATTTTAATTGTCTATATGTTGAGTATTTTAATTGTCTATATGTTAAGTATTTTAATTGTCTATATGTTAAGTATTTTAATTGTGTCTATATGTTGAGTATTTTAATTGTGTCTATATGTTGAGTATTTTAATTGTGTCTATATGTTGAGTATTTTACTTGTGTCTATATGTTGAGTATTTTAATTGTGTCTATATGTTGAGTATTTTAATTGTCTATATGTTGAGTATTTTAATTGTGTCTATATGTTGAGTATTTTACTTGTGTCTATATGTTGAGTATTTTAATTGTGTCTATATGTTGAGTATTTTAATTGTCTATATGTTGAGTATTTTAATTGTGTCTATATGTTGAGTATTTTAATCGTCTATATGTTTAGTATTTTAATTGTGTCTATATGTTGAGTATTTTAATTTTCTATATGTTGAATATTTTAATTGTGTCTATATGTTGAGTATTTTAATCGTCTATATGTTGAGTATTTTAATTGTCTATATGTTAAGTATTTTAATTGTCTATATGTTAAGTATTTTAATTGTGTCTATATGTTGAGTATTTTAATTGTGTCTATATGTTGAGTATTTTAATTGTGTCTATATGTTGAGTATTTTACTTGTGTCTATATGTTGAGTATTTTAATCGCCTATATGTTGAGTATTTTAATTGTGTCTATATGTTGAGTATTTTAATTGTGTCTATATGTTGAGTATTTTAATCGTCTATATGTTGAGTATTTTACTTGTGTCTATATGTTGAGTATTTTAATTGTGTCTATATGTTGAGTATTTTAATTGTCTATATGTTGAGTATTTTAATTGTCTATATGTTAAGTATTTTAATTGTGTCTATATGTTAAGTATTTTAATTGTGTCTATATGTTGAGTATTTTAATTGTGTCTATATGTTGAGTATTTTAATTGTGTCTACATGTTGAGTATTTAATTATTTATATGTTGAGCATTTTAATTGTGTCTATATGTTCGATATTATAATTGTAGCTATATGTAGAATATATAACTTGTATCTATATGTTAAATACTTCAATAGTGTTTATATGTTAGATATTTTTATTGTGTCTACATGTTAAATATTTTCATTGTAGCTGTACGTTGAATATTTCCATTGTTTCTATATTTTAAATATTTTAAGTGTATCAATATGATAGATATTCTCAATGTTATATATTTTTTGTACTTATATGTTGTATATATTCATTGTTACTATATGTTGAATATTTTCATGATATTTATATGTTTTATCTTTTTATCGCATCTGCATGTTGATTATTTCCATTATAGCTATATGTTGAATATTTTAATTGTTTCTCTATAATAGATATTTGAGTTGGGTCTGCATGTTTAATATTTTAATTGTATTTAAAGGATAGACAATTTATTTCTGTTTGCATGTTGAATATTTTATTTGTTTTTACATGTTGAATATTTTAATTGTGTCTATCTGTTGAATATTTCATTGGTGTCTATAAAATTAATATTTTAATTTTATCAATATCTTGTATATTTTTATTATGATTATATGTTGAATATTTTATTTGTATCTATACAGTAATATTTAAATTGTGTTTATATACTTCACATTTTAATTGTGTCTATATGTTAAATATTTTATTGTGTCTTTATTTTGAAATATTTTTATTGTGTCTTTATTTTGAAATATTTTCATTGTGTCTTTATTTTAAAATATTTTCATTGTGTCTTTATTTTTAAATATTTTTATTGTGTTTTTATTTTTAAATATTTTTATGTGTCTTTATTTTTAAATATTTTTTATTGTGTCTTTATTTTTAAATATTTTCATTGTGTCTTTATTTTTAAATATTGTTATTGTGTCTTTATTTTGAAATATTTTCATTGTGTCTTTATTTTTAAATATTTTCATCGTGTCTATTTTTAAATATTTTTATGTGTCAACATGTTTAATATACTTTTTGTGACTGTATGTTAAATATTTGCATTGTGTCTATATGTGTAATATATTCATTTATATGGTGAATATTTTCATTGTGTTTATATTTTTAATATTTTTATTGTTTCCATATTTTGAATATTTTAAATATTTTCATTTTGTCTATATGTGTAATATATTCATTTACATGGTGAATATTTTAATTATATTAATATGCTAAAGATCTTCATTGCGTCTATAAGTTGAACATTTTTACTGTATCTATATGTTGAATAATTTCTTGTGTCGATATGTCTAATATTTTTATAGTCTTTACATGTTGATTTTTTATTGTGTCTTTATGTTTAATATTTTTATTGAATCTATATTTTGAATATTTAAAAAGCGTATATAAGTTGAATAGTAAAACTATGTATATGTGTTGAATATTTTTAATATGTCTCTATGGGTAATATTTTTATTGTGCCTATATGTTCAATACTTGTATGGTATCTATATGTTGAATATTTTAATTGTGTCCATATGTTAAATATTTTCATAGTGTCTATTTGTTAAATATTTTTATTGTGTCTTTGTATAATATTTTGATTTTGTCTACACGTTGAATATTTTGGTTGTAACTATATGTTTAAATATTTTTTGTGTCATAATGTTGAATATTTTCATCGTGTCTATATGTTGAATATTTAAATTGTGTCGATATGTTAAATACTTTCATTGTGTCTATATGTTGAAGTTATTTTGCATTTTTTGTTGGATATTTTTTGTGTTTATATGTTGAATATTTATAATTTGTCTATATCTTGAATATTTTCATTTTATCTATATGTTGAATATTTTTTGTATTTAATATGTTGAATATTTTTTGTATTAATTATGTTGAATATTTTTTGTATTTAATATGTTGAATATTTTTTTTATTTAATATGTTGAACATTTTGTATTTAATATGTTGAATATTTTTTTATTTAATATGTTGAATATTTTTGTATTAATTATGTTGAATATTTTTTATTTAATATGTTAAAAATGTTTTGTATTAAAGATGTGGCCTATTTTTGGTATTTAATATTTTGAATATCTTTTGTATTTAATATGTTGAATATTTTTTGTATTTAATATTTTGAATATTTTTTGTATTTACGATGTTGCATATTTTTTGTATTTGATATGTTGAATATCCTTTGTATTTAATATGTTGAATATTTTTCTGTATTTAATATGTTGAATATTTTTTATTTACTATGTTAAAAATGTTTTGTATTAAAGATGTTGACTATTTTTTGTATTTAATATTTTGAATTACTTTTGTAATTAATATGTTGAATATTTTTTGTATTTGATATTTTGAATATTTTTTGTATTTGATATGTTGAATATTTTTTGTATTTAATATTTTGAATATTTTTCTGTATTTAATATGTTGAATATTTTTTATTTACTATGTTAAAAATGTTTTGTATTAAAGATGTTGACTATTTTTTGTATTTAATATTTTGAATATCTTTTGTATTTAATATGTTGAATATTTTTTGTATTTAATATTTTGAATATTTTTCTGTATTTGATATGTTGAATATTTTTTGTATTAAATATTTTGAATATTTTTCTGGATTTAATATGTTGAATATTTTTTATTTACTATGTTAAAAATGTTTTGTATTAAAGATGTTGACTATTTTTTGTATTTAATATTTTGAATTACTTTTGTAATTAATATGTTGAATATTTTTTGTATTTGATATTTTGAATATTTTTTGTATTTGATATGTTGAATATTTTTTGTATTTAATATTTTGAATATTTTTCTGTATTTAATATGTTGAATATTTTTTATTTACTATGTTAAAAATGTTTTGTATTAAAGATGTTGACTATTTTTTGTATTTAATATTTTGAATATCTTTTGTATTTAATATGTTGAATATTTTTTGTATTTAATATTTTGAATATTTTTCTGTATTTGATATGTTGAATATTTTTTGTATTAAATATTTTGAATATTTTTCTGGATTTAATATGTTGAATATTTTTTATTTACTATGTTAAAAATGTTTTGTATTAAAGATGTTGACTATTTTTTGTATTTAATATTTTGAATTACTTTTGTAATTAATATGTTGAATATTTTTTGTATTTGATATTTTGAATATTTTTTGTATTTGATATGTTGAATATTTTTTGTATTTAATATTTTGAATATTTTTCTGTATTTAATATGTTGAATATTTTTTATTTACTATGTTAAAAATGTTTTGTATTAAAGATGTTGACTATTTTTTGTATTTAATATTTTGAATTACTTTTGTAATTAATATGTTGAATATTTTTTGTATTTGATATTTTGAATATTTTTTGTATTTGATATGTTGAATATTTTTTGTATTTAATATTTTGAATATTTTTCTGTATTTAATATGTTGAATATTTTTTCTATTTAATATGTTGACTATTTTTTGTATTTAATATTTTGAATATCTTTTCTATTTAATATGTTGAATATTTTTTGTATTTAATATGTTGAATATTTTTTTGTATTTAATATGTTAAATATTATTTTGTATCTATATATTGAATATTATTATTGTGTCTATATGTTGAATATTATTATTGTGTCAATATGTTGAATATTTCTATTGTGTCTATATATGAATATTTTATTGTATCAATATGTGGAATATTATCATCATGTCTATATGTTGAATATTTTTATTGTGTCTATATGTTGAATATTTCAATTGTGTCAATATGTAAAATATTTTTATTGTGACAATATGTTGAATATTTCAATTATGTCAATATGTTGAATATTTTATTTGTGTCAATATGTTGAATATTTTAAATGTGTCAATATGTTGAATATTTTAATTGTGTCAATATGTTGAATATTTTTTATTGTGTCAATATGTTGAATATTTTTATTGTGTCAATATGTTGAATATTTTATTGTGTCAATATGTTGAATATGTTTATTGTGTCAATATGTTGAATATTTTCATTGTGTCAATATGTTGAATATTTTCATTGTGTCAATATGTTGAATATTTTTATTGTGTCAATATGTTGAATATTTGCATTGTGTCAATATGTTGAATATTTTCATTGTGTCAATATGTTGAATATTTTTTATTGTGTCAATATGTTGAATATTTTTATTGTGTCAATATGTTGAATATTTTATTGTGTCAATATGTTGAATATGTTTATTGTGTCAATATGTTGAATATTTTCATTGTGTCAATATGTTGAATATTTTCATTGTGTCAATATGTTGAATATTTTTATTGTGTCAATATGTTGAATATTTGCATTGTGTCAATATGTTGAATATTTTCATTGTGTCAATATGTTGAATATTTTTTATTGTGTCAATATGTTGAATATTTTTATTGTGTCAATATGTTGAATATTTTATTGTGTCAATATGTTGAATATGTTTATTGTGTCAATATGTTGAATATTTTCATTGTGTCAATATGTTGAATATTTTCATTGTGTCAATATGTTGAATATTTTCATTGTGTCAATATGTTGAATATTTGCATTGTGTCAATATGTTGAATATTTTCATTGTGTCAATATGTTGAATATGTTGAATATTTCAGTTATGTCAATATGTTGAATATTTTTATTGTGTCAATATGTTGAATATTATTATTGTGTCAATATGTAGAATATTTTTATTGTGTCTACATGTTGAATATTTTAAATGTGTCAATATGTTGAATAATTTCATTGTGTCTATATGTTGAATATTTTTATTGTGTCAATATGTTAAATATTTTATCGTTATATATGTTTTATATTTTAATTGTGTCAATATGTTGAATATTTTAAGCGTTATGTATGTTTAATATTTTAATTGTGTCAATATGGAGAATATTTTTATCGTTATATATGTTTAATATTTTTATTGTGTCAATATGTTGAATATTTTAATTGTTTTAATATGTTGAATATTTTATTGTATCAATATATTGACTATTTTTATTGTGTCAATATGTTGAATTTTCTGATTCTGTCAATATGTTGAATATTTTTTTTGTGTCTATATGTTGAATATTATAATTGTGTTCATATGTTGGAATTTTTTTGTCTCTATATGTCGTGTAAATTCTACAGTCTCTAAATGTTCTGTATTTTTAAAGTGTTCACGTATTATATATTTTCATTATGTCTATGCGTTTCATATTTAACATTCCAGACAGAAAGTAAAATATATAATCAATTTCACACGTGAGCCTTATCACGATCGTACATAATGGCTGATATGGATTTTTTAATAACGTCAATAAACACCATTTCTTACGTTTGATATTTGTATTAGTCGATTAGGATATAAGCGGATATCATATAAGGGCTTTTAATCATGGAGAGGGCGGTCGTCTACAGTAATTTTCCTGAAGTTACAACATTTTAAGGTATTTTTAATGTGATATTTTATTCATATTATTTCGCTTCTTTATACTACTGTTCTCAAATTGAATGTAATTTTCTAAACGTTTCGGTTGATGTAACCTACGATCTTCTTCGGGTGTATCTTGTCAAATTAGGAATGTTTTTGTCGAACTTGGGAATTTCTTTTACAGAATATCGCATGGAGCACTTTATTTACTTTATGGGAGTAGCATGCTCTTGTTCCGTCAGCCATAACTGAATGAAGGTCCTAAGTAATTCACAATTTTATTTTTTGTTCGCTCAAACTGAGGATTGAACCTTCAACCTTCAGGAGAATAACACTTTTACAACTGATTTCCCGAATACACTTACCACTGCGCCACAGGTCCTGGTGGAAGGTTACATCGACCAAAACGTTGTAAAAATGAAAGTCAAAATGAGAATAGTAGACCGAAGGATAAAAATAACCGGAATAATGTTATACATTATTAATGTATATTTTGGATTAATCGATTTCAAACAAATTACTTCTCTATCTGACGCTTAAATTATACAATTACTATTTTTAAATGTCCAATTTATTTTACTATACTATTTAGGACTAAGATATTATATCAATTGCGGAGATGAAAGAGGCTGTGACGAGGGTCATTGACATGCTCACACAAGAGAAATGCCACGGGGAATTTCAGAAGTTGTTGGAAGATTACAACCAGTGCATTGCAGCCGGAGGAGATTACTTCGAAGGGAACTAGAGTTTCATGTGCATACTATCAATAAAAGTGTCCATACGAAAAAAATCTATAAACTTATTGAAGGCGCCTCGTACTATATTGTTACTCTATCTGAAGCCAGAAGTATACTACTACTTCTATATCTCAAGCTGAAATTATACTATTACTATTTTTTAATGTCCAATTTATCTTACTATATTATTTTGGACTAAGATATCTTTCAATGTTCAATTTCCATGGTACATAATTACAGTTGGGACAAAAAAAATTGTCGCCCTAAAGAAAAGCTTTATTTTAAAAATTTTATTGAAAAAATCAATTCAGGTAACTTGATTATGTAGTAGAGCTGACATCTATTTAATGTAGCCGCCTTCAACCTAAATCATGGCCTCGATACGTGTTTGGAACTGGGAGCATGCCTTTTCAACAAGTGCTGGAGTGAGCTCGGCAAATACTCTGTGGATGGCAGAAATCGGGCTAGCTTTGGTGTTGTCGGAGGTCATGTTGTTGATGTTCTCGACGTATGACCAAAAGAAGAAGTCCAGCGGGTTCAGGTCGTGGAAGGAGAGGAGCAGTGAAAGAAGGGTACTAAGTCGTAACACTCCTTCTGAATTCAAGCCGAGTTCCTATTGCCACATCCAGATTCTGCCAGCAGCCACCTGAGTGCATCAGGAGATCATCATGCTCTTTAGCACATCCAGGTACACTTTGGTGTTTACTTTTAAGCTGACATCGAAAATGTGAGGTGGCATGATGTGGCCCTCACTTGAAAGCACACCAAAGACCATAACCGTGACCAAGAACTTCCATGAGCTGTGTCGTCAAGATTTGCATTTTGAGAGTGCTGGCAATGGTCTTTTTGTTATACTTGGATTGGTGAAGTACATGAGTTGTACAGCGGTGCATTTCCAATCTCACTCATCGAACATTGTGTCGCTTTCAGACATAATAGAATCCATTCATCCAGCCGAGATTGAACTCACTACACGAGTTTGTAAAGTAATTCAAATCTTGTCGATAGCTGAATACTTGATGCTTCACCAGGGCTATCAAGGGTATTTTTTATCGTGACTCCATCACTAGATGGGGTGCCTACCACGGTTTAAGAGAGTCCTATCTACTTTCGAGAGAAGGATAGACTGCGCCAGTTTCTCAACTTGGTATTTTTACCACGAGGTAAATACCATACTTCTATCGTATTTGGGATTTGTACACAACTGGCCAATTAGTAGATGATCTGCAACAAAAAAAAGAAAACCGATTTTCATCAAACGGAAATGGAATCATGTTGTCTTTTATGGGGGCGACAATTGTATCGTTTCACATTGTAATTCTTTCGAATTGTCTTTATATGTTCCATTAAAATATTACTTCCTGTTTTTGGTTAGGATAGTGCAGTATTTGTTCAGCTGTATTGAACCTATCCTCTCGGGCATTACCTCCTCCTTTTGAAGGGGAAGCATTGTAGTGTATATCCGTTCGTTATATGTACTAGCAAAAATGTTTGCGGGGGGGGGACATATTACGGCTAGTACAGTTAAATTATCATTTTTCTTAATTTTGCTATTTTTAGAAAATAAATTCTGCGATTAAAAACAAACGAAATAGTTTAATGTATAAAAACGATTGGACTAAATCGTTTTCTTTGTTATGCTGGCATTTAGAAACAGTTTTTTTTTGTTGTTTTTTTTTAAATTATTCGGATGTTTGCAGGCTATTTACATCAAAAACTTTAAGATTGTCATGTGTAAAAAAAAAAAAAAAAAAAAAGATGAATTCATTTTCGCGTTAAACTTATTTTCGTGTTGTTATCTTTGCGAGCAAAATATTTTGACATCACTTGACATTTCGCTTTTCTTTTGAACTTTGACTTTTTTTTTTTTTAATGCAAAGTTGTCAAGTTAAAGAAAAGGCTATTTTACAAATGTATTTTAATTTTCGTTGTTCTCGTATCGAGAGACACATGACCGACTAATAGGACGTTGGTTAAAAAGTACCGATTAAGTCAAGATTTTAAATTTAATCCCGAACAAAGACAGCAAGACTATTATTACAAGGTTGAACGATAAAATTGCCACTCTAGAAAGACGACATGATTCCATTTCCGTTTAAACAAAACCTGTTTTCTTTTTTGTTGCAGATCATCTACTATTTGGCCAGTTGTGTACAAATCCCTAGAGTGATAGAAGCCTTCTATCATGTCTGAAAGCGACACAATGTTCAACAAGCAAAATTGGAGATGCGCCTCTATACAACTCATGCTCCCTACCGATACAAGTTATGAAAACAGCTCCCTCAAAATGCATTGCAGGATTGCCATTAATAACCGAAACATGCCCAGGGTGATAAAAACAAAGTTTCAGGCCACAGTTATGGTCTTTAGTGTGGTTTCAAGTCAGAGCCACACCATGCCACCTCACATCTTTGAACTCAGCTTTAAAGTCAACACCAAAGTGTACCTGGATGTGCTGAAGAGTGTGGGGATCCCCCTGGAGCAATCGGTCCTGGATATGACCTTAAACTATATCCGATGGTGAGGGCCCATCTTGCGGGCTTTGGGGAGTGTAGAGCTACCCTTTAATTGCCATTGCTCCCAGGTCCACTCGGACCCAGACTGGTAGTACCTGTTAGGGTCCCAACTATAGGTTACATAGAAACCGACTTAAAAAAACAAATATACTCTATTAAAAAATGGTTCTTCAAAATCACTGGATTCAGCATTAAATTACCTGAAAAGGGTTGATATGCCATAAAACAAAAACAATCAACTAACCTGGTGCAATCAACTGGTGGCTGGAAGACCCTGGGTGTGTCAGCAGGACTTGGCACCAGTCCACAAGTTTAAAGAGATCCAGGCTTGGCTTCAGAAGGAGTGCTACAATTTTGTACCCTCTTCTCACTGATCCCCCTCTTCCCTGATCTGAACCTGCTGGATTACTTTGTTTGGTTATATGTCGAGAACATCACCAATATGACCTCTTACAACACCAAAACCTGCCTGATCGTTGCCATCCACGGAGTATTCGCTGATCTCCAGCCAGGACTTGTGGAAAAGGTATGCTCCTAGTTCCGGACCCCTATCAAGGTAGTACTTGAGGCTGAAGGCGGCTACATTAAATAGATGTCAGCTCTACTACATAATCAAGTTACCTGAATTGATTTTTTTTTCAATAAAAGTTTTTAAATAAAGCTGTAGTGTTGTTTTTTTTTTTAGGGCGACAATTTTATTGTTTCACTCTGGATTTCTTTCTGCTTATTTTCTACAATATCAATGCAGTTTCAAAAATCTTATCTGTACATTCAGAAATAATTACTTATTCTGTTGATATAAGAAATTTTTTTTATGTTTTTATGGGATGGGCGATCAACTTGTGTGTTCTTTTTAAAATATAACGACTAAACACGTATACCTCGTTAAAATAATAAATTAGATCGCTTCGAATTTTTTAATTCTTTGTTATGATATTAGTTTTTCTAATTTTTCTCTTTATAACTCAGAATGTCGTCACTGATATTTCTTGACATATCTCAAACCTTTTCTTTATCAAGAATACTTTTCCAATGGAATACTGTCGCCACATCTGGACAGAAGCTGCTTGGCCCACCCTATTCTGCCTTGGTAAAGTTCAAAATCGGCTTCGAAATCTAGTAGATGATACCCTTACCACAGAAGAGAAGTTGAGAGCCTGTCTGTGCTCTATCGTTATTTTCATGGCAAGTGCTCGACTAACCTCCAATCTATCATTCTTCCTTGCCAAACTTTCCCCAAAACACTCGACTAGCTACAACCATTATCAACAATTTCCCCCACTCTCTAATTGTGTCTAAATGTAAGTGGAGATTCCATGAACAAAGCTTCTTTCCCAAAACTGTCCGCCTGTGGAACACTGTCTTGCTGGCCTGCTTCTCAGTTGAATACAACATGGCAGCCTTCAAATCCAATGTAAACAAATTCTTGTTGAGCCGTCCCCATAATTAATCAAATTCTACCCAATTTACATCATTAACGATTACTACACTACCACATTACATTCATTAACCTTTATCCTCGAGTGGCCTTCGGCCTTGATAAGTGGTAACTCCTAAGTAGACTTATCATATAAAGCAGTATTAAATCAAACAGATAATAAAGTGGTTAATATAATTTTTGTATATGTTTAAAATGTTAATCATATGTGTATATATGGACTAATCACGTTGACACACCAGTTCACTGAAGTTAAGCAATGGTGTGCCTGGTCAGTATTAAAATGGGCGACCATTTGGGAATTCCAGTTATAGTTTCCAGTCGTCCTGGATTTCTCATTGACACTGATCTCTAGCAGTGCCGATTCAGGAGAGGTGTGGTTGGATATTGCACAAACCTTGCCTCATAATTATGCACAGCTATCTCACAGGATTGTCTTTCAAGACTGAACGGAGGTTTCCTTTCCAAGATGATAAAGGATTCGAGTAAATCGCTCTGCATTCTGGTTTCTAAAATCGTTGTGTTGGCAATTTTCCAATGCTTCTGTTTTTAAAACTAAAAATGTCCTCATTAAAATTCCTTCCATTTTCTTGTTTTCCTTTTTTATTCAAACTAATTTTTCAATTTTAGTATCCACCATTTAAATCAGTAAACAGATAACGTTAACATAGTTTTTTTTATATAAAGGTAACATTTTAAAGATCAATGAAAAAATATATATTTGGATCATTCTATCACTCTAGAAAGTACCTGACCCCTGATGTAATCCTCTATCCATGTGTAACAGAACGCGAACACGCGTATAGCGGCTGAACGCAAATGCTGAGCCAATGTGCAAATTTACGTCAGGATAAGGAAAAAGAAAAAGATTATAAAAAGAACGTGTCCACAGACTGACGAGCACTTCCGAGAGGACGATCACATTAGAGACACGTGAATGATGTTACAGTCGTAACAAGAAGTCATGCTTGGCTGGAGAATGGGTAATAAAGGTGTTTTCTAAAAACTGAAACAGTGAGTGGAATTTGTTTCCTATTCGGTTTTTTTTTTACAAAGGAGTCACCAAATATCAAGGCTCGGAGGCCACTCAAGGATAAGGGTTAAAGAGTGTACACTCGTGAATAGGACAACATCGCAGTAAGCGTTAGTAGTGGAAATTTGGTAAATTCGATTACTTAAGGGGAACGGCTCATCAAGAAAGAGGTTACAGAGAAGGGAAAAGGGAATCCCCTACGAGGCTACGAAGTCTATTTTGAACTTTGTCTTGTCTTTGACTTTTTTGCGATGGAGTCTACAACATGCTGGGTCCCTGGCATCTTCAGGTTAACACGTGTGTAAACCTGTACTATGTTACATATAATTGCTGGCCCAAGATGGAGTACGGTTGCCACATCTGAGAAAGTGCTGCTCTGAACATTATTTTCCTGCCTTGACAGACTACAAAATAAACTTTGTAATCTAGTGGGCATGATATATTCTCTTTTGCACAACTCCTTTTCACAGAAGAGACGTTGCTAGCCTTTCTATACTCTTAAGGAAACAGATTTTGGTTGACTCAGCTTTAGCAAAACTGATTATCTACTCAAGATTATCTCAGCAGTAAAGATTTTTTTTTTTTTACCCATATCCCCCGTATACACATGTGCATTTTCACATAGTAAGTGAGGTAACTGCAGCTGTTTTTCAAGTCACAATCGTCCCTTGTCAATTAAAAAGCACCTGCTGGTTGTCAAGTTCCTGATTATTCTACTCGCGTTTTTATTAGATATACGTATTAACGATAACTCAGGTGTTGGTTAATCATATCATGTGGGATTTTTAAAAATAATAAGGTCTTTGCACTCACATTGTATCTGTGAATTAAAAAAAAAAGCAAGACAAAAATAAAAAAAATGAGACATATTATTTCAAGGCAGATACGCGGTTAGGTTGCAATCACTGACTACCTCTCCTCTTTAAAACATTCACAATATACATGCATACATATTATATATATATATATATATATATATATATATATATAGAGAGAGAGAGAGAGAGAGAGAGAGAGAAAGAGAGAGAGATATATCCATCCATAGCCCTTGAGCCCCTGGAGGGGCATAGGCCATCTACAACTTTGTAGATGCTTTTGTAGTGAGGAGTTCTTTTTACAGGGTAAGGGTACTGGCCCCACGCCCAACCTTCCCAGAAGGTACATACAGCGTATACAGCCTAGCCTTCCCAAATGGTCACCCATCTGGTCACCCATCTGGTACTGGCCAAATAAAGCCATGACAGTAAACGAACCGGAAGTCCAACTGGAGTCTTGGACTTCCAGTTCGTTGACTATCATGGCTCTTGTTGGCTGCGACGTTGTTTGGCTGTGGAATTTATTATATATATTCTAGCCTGGGAGCCCGGCGTTGCCCGGGTGTTTGGAGGTGTATGTTGAGCAAAAAAAGTAAAAGTGGTAGTCGGAAGGCAGGCGCGAACCCGTACTGCAAAGGAGAAAAAAAACGGGGGAAAAAAACTGACGTCTTTGCTGTTATGACCACCGCTAAACCGGAAGTGATGTAGGTTTTAATTAAGGCTAGACAATCGTAAAGGAGAGGACGGCTTTCGAAAATATCAGTGAAAAAAGCGCATCCCCCCCTGTAGAAAAGTGCCCAGTTTAAGGTGAAGATATTAATGTTTTCAGCCAATTTTCCGATATTTGTCGTCTGAAATGTCGAACTGTAAAAAGTTTCAGGCAGACATGTAAACATATATACATACATACATACGTTTATATATTGGTAGCTCAAATTTTCGACCCAAACCGATTAAAAAGCTTGCCCTATATCTGAATACCCTTTATGTAAAATTTCAAATTTTTAGACCAGAAATTGTCTTAGTAATTTGGTAGAGACCGAAGCGGTCAAATTTTTTAAAATTAGACCCCTATTATGACCCCTTAACATTTATTGTTTTGGGCTAAAATCAAGTCAGTAAGGTAGATCCATATCCAAGGAACCTATATCTAAAATTTCAAGTGTTTAGACCCAAAATTGGCTGAGATGTTTTGTAGAGTTCTCAAAGGTCAAATCGTTGAACTTTGACCCCTTAACAGCCTAATTTCTCGCCGAAAACAAATTACAACGATTTTTCCAAATCTCACTTCCCTGTATATCAAATTTCGAGTGTGTAGACTTAAAATTTACAGAGTTATTGTGTAGGGAAATGTAAGCAGACAGACAGACACTTTCACTTTTATAGATATATATATATATGTACTAGCACTTCCGCCCGGCTTTGCTCGGGCCCTATGTACTGATCATAACTCTATGTGCATATGTATATATTAAAATGTGTGAATATGTACAGTAATGCCTTTCTATATAAAAGGCCTCCTTAACTACCATAGAGAAAAGTTGGTAGAGACTGCAGACGTCAAATTTTTTTAAAACTTTGACCCCAATTTTGACCCCTTAACATGTACTGTTCTGTGCTCAAATCAATTTATTTAGTTAGATCCATGCCCACGTTACCTGTATCTGAAATTTCAAGTGTTTAAACCCAAAATTGGCGGAGGAGTTTGGTAGAGTTCTCAAAGGTAAAATTGTTGGACTTTGACCCCTTGACAGAAAAATTTCAGGCCGAAACCTGATTCAAAAGATCTTCCCTAATCTCAATACTCCTACACCAAAAATTGACAGAGTTATTTGGTAGGGAAATATACACAGACACACACACGCGTACACAGACATTTTCACTTTTATAGATGTCTTTTTAATATTTTTTACATGGTGACCACTTATCAAGGCCCGGAAGCCACTCGGGAATAAGGGTTATTGCATGTACAGTAATCAATGATATAATATCATAGTAATCGTTAGTATTGGAGATTTGATAAAGTGTCTTACTTAAGGAGGCGGTTCATCGGGAATTTGTTTATGTTGGACTTGAAGATATCCAAGTTATAGTCAGGTGAGAAACAGGCAAACAGAAGAGAGTTCCACAGGCGTACACTTCTAAGAAATAAGCTTTGTTCAGATAAAGAGTGGGGAAAATTTTTGACAATGGTTTCAGCTAAACGGGTGTTTATCATGAAAGATTAGCGAGGGGGGGGGAACGAGAGATTGGAGCTCAGACAAGCAGTTGCCATGGAAATAACAATAAAACGAAGACAGACTCGCAACGTCTCTTCTGTGGGAGAGAGGTTGCAGGGAAGAGAAAAAGGCATCCCCCACTAAGCCACAGAGTCTATTTTGTCCTCTGTCAAGGCAGGATAGGTTGTTTTTAGCAGCTCCTGACCAGATGTGGCAGCAGTACTCCATCCCTGGATGTACTTGGCTTTTATATAGATAGAGAACTGCATCATTAGTGTGATGTCTTCTTGAGCGGTAGAAGGATCCCAACAATCTTCCCAGCGACTTTGGCAACAGACCTGATGTACGTGTTCCATTTTAGATCAGGAGTAAAGGTCAAACCCAGAAGCTTGTCAAAACATGGACCCTACCCAAGACGAGAGCCATCCATTTCAATTGATGCCAGATGGGGATCAGAGCGTTGATGATGTAAAGATAGGAGATTGGTTTCAGATGCATTAAAAGTAACCAGCCACCTCTTCCCCCACTGTACCACGCACTCAAGATCAGAGGAGAGAGAATTAGAGAGAACTTAGTCATTTACGGCCTTTGATGTGTTGCCATAGATGTTTGTGTCATCAGCATAGATGTCAACGAATGATTTAAGTTGGTGTTTTGGGAGATCATTGATGTAGATCAGGAAGAGAGTTGGACACAGGATTGACCCCTGAGGGACTCCAGCATTAATACTGTGGGCTTATGATTTCTGCCCACCAACCACTACTCTTATGATCCTATCAGAGAGAAATGATTTAATAATTGAGAAAACATTTCCAGTTATACCGTATATATATGATATAAAGCTGAATGTGTGTGTGTGTGTGTGTGTGTGTGTGTGTGTGTGTGTGTGTGTGGTCACGAATAGGCTCCTATATGTTTGACTATGTTAAAAATCTGATTACATATAATGATAGAAGATGTATTGAGACACAGGAATGGGTATGTTTGATCTGGCAGAACAGTGGTTCATTAAAATTGTTGGATCTGCGTTCGCACCTGGTCCACAAAGTATGGAAATAAAAAAATCTAAAAATTAAAAAAAAACATTTGCAAGTGTCGTTTACTTTAATAAGTATGTTTTAACTTAAATAGGGAGGTATAATAAAATTGTGGGGTCTGCATTCGCACCTGGCCTCCATAGAGTGGAAATAGGCACAAACTTTAATAAAGACTTTTCATATCTATCTTCATAAGTATACTTTGATAATTATGTTTCAGTTTGAAGAAATATAGTATAATAAAATTATGGGGTGTTCATTCGCACTTGACCTCCATAGAATGGAAATATGTCACAAAGTTTAACAAGGTTTTTTAATATAGATCCACAGAATATTGTGATAAGTGTTTCAGTGTGAACAGGTATGGTATAATAAATTATGGGATTTATATATTTTATTTTTACTTTCATCATATTTTGGTTTGGTTTTGATACCCCCAAATTCGAAGCTATCTCTTTACAACCCTTCCTTTTCATAACCTATCATACTTTCATAAATCAGAGTCCATTTTCTGTAGGCTGTTTTTGAACCCAGTCAACGACGTGTACTTTTGCTAGTATATATATATATATATATATATATATATATATATATATATATATATATATATATAAATATATATATATATATATAAATATATATATATAAATATATATATATATATCATATATATATATATATCAGTATTATTGCAACTACCTCTGCAGACGGAGATGATTATGCTGTAAAGAATTTTGTAGTTTAGTCTGTTATATTGCGCAGATTGAATTATGCTTCCAGAATTGAAAACCAGCCATTCACTGCCATTTCATGAATTCTGGTGTTTTAATGTATATTTGTTGGAGGCAAAATTCTTTTTTTTCTTTTTGCTGACAAGAAAACATAAAGATTTTGCCGTGTTTAAAGGATTTTTTATGAAATCTTTAATTAGATCTGTGTAAAGGATTTTTGTGTTTTGTTTCTTGGAAGGGTTTGTGTTAGTAGGATTTACTTTTTTTTTCAGATAAATTTGATGTTTTTTAAATGTTTCTTTGTATTCTTTTCTTTTTTCATCTTTTTTGTGTTTGAGAAATTACTTTTTGTAGAAATATATTTTGCAGTAAGAAAAGTATTTTTTTAGAAGATTTATGGTATTTACATGAATACAGGTATTTATCACACATATGAACGTATATAATTTTGTCTTCAGTATTGTGGCGCCAAATTTTGAAATCAGATTTTTTTTGATGTTGGTCAAGTCACCATTGTTATATTTTTTTACTTCAAGGAAGTAGGAAGAATTAACGTAACGAAGTTGGCCTTTTAATTACTTATTTGATTGTAATCGTTTGTCTACAAAAGAAATATGTTTTCTGTGGGTGTGGAACAGCGTCATATGTCTGTTCACATCTTGTCGAGAGAGAGAGAAGGCGAGAGAAAGACAAAAGAGAAAAAAAAACAAGGGAAGCATGCATGGTCCCCCGTGAGTGCACAATAAACGAGGCATAAAAAAATGACTAGGTTCAGCATTTGCGTCCCCCATTTACCCCCTAAATCCCCAGGGGACGTCAAATCCTGGTGAAAATGTACAAACGGTGCAGTTTTAGGCCTAAAAATATATAAATTTGACTTCTGCACTATTCAAAAAAAGAAATGAGTAAGCCCATCATTTGTCGCAACCCCCCCCCATTTAGCCCCAAAAATCGCCATCGCCTTAACATATTTAAATTTGAGTTCAACACCCTACGAACCTGCTAAATACACATACACAGAAAATCTTGGACAAATATGGTAAAATAGTCCCAAAAAATGGAGTGTTTTTATTAGCCCTAAAAGAGCCCCTGGGGTACACCCAAGAGTTATCGTGAAGTATAGACAAATAAAATTATATAGAAATCAGTTAGTTACAACTTTTCAGAAAGATTTATAAAAATCCAGGACATCATCTTTTTTTTTTAATACGCACCAAAGCGTCAATTTTAGCCATGTTTACCCGAAAGGCACCCCTAGGAGGGACAACGGGAGTTTTCCAGGAAAATCCGTCCTGTTACTGTTTTACTCATGTCATGTTTAATGTTTGTGCAAAATTCCAAAGCGTAGTTATTGAGAAAAGTGCGGACAGACGAACGGACAAACGGACAAGGGTGAATTTACAGGACCACCCTACTTTTGTTGGGGGACAAAAAGCTAAGAGTTTATAGTTTGGATATGAAAACTTCTTTTTATATTTTGCATCATAAAATCTGTCCTGTTTTATTTCCGTGATCGTTACATTATATATATATATATATATATATATATATATATATATATATATATATATATATATATCAGGAAAATATATTTAAGATAGACTGTACAGAGACGCCCAAAATTTATTCCAGTCATTAGGATATATACATACATATATATATATATATATATATATATATATATATGTATATATGTATATGTATATATACATATGTGTATGTATATATATGTATATGTATATATTTATATATATATGTATATATATATGCATATATATATACATATATATATATATATACATATGTATATGCATATATATATATATCTATATCTATCTATCTGTATATATATATACATATATATATATATATATACATATATATATATGTATATGTGTATGTATATATATATATATACATATCCTAATGACTGGAATAAATTATGGGCGTCTCTGTACAGTCTACCTTAAATATATTTTCCTGATATATATATATATATATATATATATATATATATATATATATATATATATATATATATATATATATATATATATAAATTGCAATAAGTTTACCAAGGTAATCAAAATGGTAAACTTAAAATATATTATAAATATTAAAGAGTTAAAATTTACAAGTAAAGTAATCTCAACCAGATGTAAAAGCTCAATAAAACCGAAAAGGAAATGAAGCTTATAATATGAACGAATGATTAATAAAACATGTTAAAAGATATCTTGAAAAAGAGTTAAAAACATATTTAATTATAAAAAGGAAACACAAGATATATATATATATATATATATATATATATATATATATATATATAGTAAGTTAGAAAATATATATGGCAATTAAGCTACATAGAATATTCCGCGTTTTATCCACGCGAGAGTTCCTCAGGCTTATGCAAGGAGTTGTGGCAGTCTAGCGTTTTTATATGCGCACATTCTATTTCACCATTTTAGTTTTCACCACAACCTTCCTAATCAGCCAATAAATAGGACTTACAGAAAAAAGCCCACTTGACCTCCGGTTCACTCCGTCCTTTGTGTGTGCTATTTTAGCGGGGAGCGTAGATACCTAGCGTTTTAACCTATTATAAACTCGATTTATTTTTTATATTTGTTTATATATATATATATATATATATATATATATATATATACATATATATATATATATATATATAAATTACAATAAGTTTACCAAGGTAATCAAAATGGTAAACTTAAAATATATTATAAATATTAAAGAGTTAATACTTACAAGTGAAGTAGTCTCAACCAGATGTAAAAGCTCAATAAAACCGAAAAGGAAATAGAGCTTATATATATATATATATATATATATATATATATATATATACATATATCATATATGTAGCATGAAAATATATATGCGAGAATATATACGAAAATATATATATATACGCAAGAAGCTATATATATATATATATATATATATATATATATATATATATATATATATATATATATATATATATATAAAATGTAATTCTTGGTTCGTTCAAAGTGAACAAAACCATATTTCTACGTTACCAATTTAATTGAAATTTTCAGAATATTTATCTGTAAAGTCAAGGAATGTTTGCATGTTATTAAAATAAATTAACATCACAAATTATAAAAATATATTAAATAAAATAAAAATATTTTTTCGTAAATGCAGAACTATGTTCCATTTTATTTTCGGTTTGCAGTCAATTCACGACGATTTCGAATTTCGAATTAAAAATATAATTCTTGGTTCGTTCGTTATCAATAAAACCATATTTGTATATTACCAATTTATTTGAAAGCTTCAGACAATCTATATGTTATTAAAATAAATTAACATCCCAAATTATAAAAATATATAAAATAAAATAACAATATTTTTCTTAAATGCGAACCTGTGGTCAAAATTTAGTTTAGGTAGAATGCACGTTGGAATGATTTCACTACGATTTGACGATTTCGCATGACAACATTTTCAGTGTTACATCGCTAAGTATAAGGCATCGCCTATTTTTACATTTTTTATTTCATTTTTTTATCCAAAATAAACATTTATAATTCATTTGTTTATTTCATCCATCAAAAAATAAGTTTTATTTGTTTGTTTTACGGCATCTCGTATTCCAAAATTCCATTTTTTTAAATTTAAATTCCAAGATTACATTTTTTTGAATTTAAATTTCAAGTGTTTTGATTAAATCCAAGCCTACTTAAAATAAATTTGTTTAATTCTTAAAAATATTAATAAATAAAAAATAACATCCATTTGCTTCGATTGATTTCATTTGCTGTAAAAACTTATCGCATTTTTTGCCCCCCCCCCGCCATTTTTATTCTTCCTCACGTGTTACATGTGATTCTTGGTAAGTTTCTTTCGGTAAATCTGTCTAAATAACTTCATATTTTAACTTATCTCGAATTACAGGAGTTAAAAATTATTTTGTTTTTCTTACCACTTTCCGGCAATTTGTGCTAATTCATTTGCTGTTTCTTTTTTTTTTTTTTTTTGCAATCCATCTTATTTCTCCATTTTCTTTACGGCATCTCGCATTCCAAAATTCCATTTTTTTTTTAAATTTAAATTACAAGTGTTTTGATTAAAGCCAAGCCTACCTAAAATAAATTTGTTTAATTCTTAAAATTGTTTCGATCGAATTAATTTGCTGTAAAAACTTACCGCATTTTTTCTTCCTCACGTGTTTCTTTCCGTTTATTTTTTATTTATTTTTATTTTTATTCTGATATTCAACAAATTCCTTGGAAAGTTTCTTTTTTTTTCATAAAAATTCATTTGCTTTTTTTGCATTCAATCTTATTTCTACATTTTTTTACGGCATCTCGCATTCCAAAATTCCATTTTTTTATTTAAATTCCAAGATTACATTTTTTTAAATTTTAATTCCAAGTGTTTTGATTAAAATCAAGCCTACCTTAAATAAATTTGTTTAATTCTTAAAAATATTAATAAATAAAAAAATAGCATTCAATTTTTTTCGAGCGAAACCATTTGCTGTAAAAACTTACCGCATTTTTTATCCCCACCCCTGATTTTTTTTCTTCCTCACGTGTTTCAGGCGTTTCTTTCAGTTTATTTTTTATTTATTTTTTTACGAATTATTACTGATTCTGGATATTCAACAAATTCCTTGGTAAGTTTTTTTTCCATAAAAATTCATTTGCTGTTTTTTTGCAGTCAATCTTATTTCTACATTTTTTACGGTATGTCGCATTCCAAAATTCTCTTTTTTTATTTAAATTCCAAGATTAAATCCATTACAAATTATTACTGATTCTGGATGGATATTGTTCAACAAATTCTTTGGTAAGTTTCTTTCGGTAAATCTGTCTAAATAACTTCATATTTAGACTTATCTCGAATTATAGGAGCTAAAAATTATTTTGTTTTTCTTACCACTTTCCGGCAGCCCACTTTTTCCAGAAACATTTATACTTATTTGTGCTAACTATAGCATTCATTTTTCCCCATAAAAATTAATTTGCTGTTTCCTTTTTTTTCCTCTTTTTTTTGCAGTCAATCTTATTTCTACATTCCCCCCCATAGATTTTCTTTTTTCAACTTTCACGTGCATTTAGAAATTGTACGATTATACTTTTACAATTCAAATAGTTTTTACACATAAATCCTTCTTTCAACGTTGTCCAACAATATTTATTCCTTACCGTTTTCCGGTGTTTTGTGGGGGCATTACTATATTTCAATTTTTTCTTCCTGCTTTTTTCACAGATTTTTTAAACGATTTATTAATTATTCTTAAAATCTTATAACATTACAATAAATATTACATCTTCTTATAAATGATTTTTGCTTTTTGTGTTATGGAAATCAATACCATTTTCTTACTATACATATAGCGTACGAGCCATCTATTTACAAAAAAACACTTGGCCTTACATAACGATACAGCTGTTTACTGGCCAAACAATTGATTATATTACGATATCTATCAAGCATATGTTTTTCTTCAGTCTCCTCTTTGTTCAGATTGCTTAATTAAAAACTTGTAGAAAAAAATAATCAAACTTACTTGGACGCAAACAAAATTACAGAATTACTATAAAAAAATTGGCATTACTTGGTCATACAGGCAAATAAATTGAGAAATCACTCAAGCAAATATTTTTAGACTTCTCTTTCTTCAGATTCCTCAATTAAAAACAGGCATTAAAACATAAAACAATTTTAAAACTAAATTCATTTCTCCAAATCTATTTGAACACAGAGAAAACTACAGAACCACATAGAAAGCTAAATTGGCCTTAATTGACCATACAGATCAATTACCAATACGCAAAAAAAAGAAAAATATAACAAATAAAAAAATTGCTCCAAATCTATTTTGAAGCAATAAAATGATTTTCAGATTCCTCAATTGAAAATAAGAAAAAAAAAGAAAATATTTCTACAAATCTATTCGTAAGCAAGGAAAATTACTGAACCATATACAAATAAAAAGGCCTTAATTGACCATACAGATCTCGACAGATAAATAAATTGAGAAATCAATCAAGCCAATACTTTTTTTCAGACTTCTCTTTTTTCAGATTCTTCAATTAAAAATAAACAACAAAACACTTTTTTTTTAAATATATTTCTCCAAATCTATTTGGCCGCAAATACAAAAAATGGCCTTATTTGACCATACATTTGTCGACAAGCCAATACATTGAGAAATAAATCAAACAAATATCTTTTCCAGATTTCTCTCTTTTCAGATTCCTAAATTAACAATAAGCAAAAAGAAAATTTAGGAAAAAATATTTCCAAATCTATTTGGATACAAGAAGTACAGAAGTACATATAAAATAATTGGACTTATTTGACGTTACAGATCGATTAAAAATAAGCACAAAAAGGAAAATTAAAAAAAATATTTCTACACATTGTGCTTATTTGAACATAAGTTCTCAATAGGCTAATTATTTGAGAAAACAATCGAGCAAATATTTTTTCATACTTCTCTTTTTTCAGATTCCTCAAATCAAAATAAGCAAAAAATTACAAAAAATCATTTCTACAAATCTATTTTAACGCAAAGATAACCACAGGACTACAAACAAAGAAAAAGAAATTGCTCTTAATTGACCGTACAGCTCAATTAACAATAAGCAAAAGAAATAAGAAAAAAAAACAAATAAAAACATATTGCTTTAAATCTATTTTGAAGCTATATAAGGAATTTCAGATTCCTTAATTGAAAATGAGCAAAAAATATTACAAAATATCATTATTTCTACAAATCTATTTTGACACAAGGAAAACTACATGACTACAACAAAGAAAACGAAATTTCTCTTAATTGACCATACATCTCAATTACCAATAAGCAAAAAAAAAGAAAAATATAACAAATTAAAAAAAAATGCTCCAAATCTATTTTGAAGCAAAGAAAGGATTTTCAGATTCCTCAATTAAAAATAAGCAAAAAAAAAAGAAAATATTTCTACAAATCTATTTGTAATCAAAGGAAATTACTGAACCATATGCAAAAAAGGCCTTAATTGACCATACTCATTAATCATTTCACCAAACGGAACAACAGCAACGCGTGGCCGGGTACAACTAGTATATATATATATATATATATATATATATATATATATATATATATATATATATATATATAGCATGAAAATGTATACGCAAGAGGAAAGACTAAAAAACAATTTATAATTTCACTTTACGAATTAAATAGATTTGTACATTTAAAGCAAATAAATAAAGTATTAATATTTATATGACAAGCTCAACCAAATGAAAACGTTCAATATTTCAGATACAGCAATCGTAAGAACAATTTGATTAAAATTCTCTAAATTAAATTTTACAAAAATTTATTTTCCAACAAGGTGTACAAAGAAAATATAAATTTTTCCTTATTCCATGGAGTTTCAATAAATGGCTTATATAATCAGAGAAAACATATTAATTTCATTTTTCTAAATATGTTTCCTGTTATGATAAAAGCCACTTATTAAAACTCCGCAGAATAAGGAAAAAATATTTTTCTTGTACTCTTTGTCAGAATATAAATTGTTGCAAAATTTTATTTACAGAATTTAAATAAACTTTTTCAATTCTATAAAACCAGACTTATCAGGATAATACAAAGCTCACCAAATTTCTTTGGGGCTTATATATATATATATATATATATATATATATATATATATATATATATATATATATATATATCCCCTTAGAACTTATATATATATATATATATATATATATATATATATATATATATATATCATGTGACGATTCCAATATTTTCCCAATTCTGATACAGTTACCGATTCTGCTCTCTCTCTCTCTGTCTATATATATATATATATATATATATATATATATATAACTACTTAATTTACTCACATAAAATTAATATATGAAAGTATAGATTTTTGCGTAAACTTTAAGTATTTACTTCAAAAGTCCTCAATACGTAGGTAGAGATAGTTAGTAATTTATAAAATATATATGGCGATTAAGCTGCACTGAATATTCCGTGTTTCATCCACTCTAGGACTCTTCAGGTTTACGCATAAGCCTGAAGAGTGGATGAAATGCGAAATATTCAGTGTAGCTTAATCGTCATACATATTTTATATATATATATATATGTGTGTGTATATGTGTATGTGTGTGTGTGTGTGTGTGTTGTTTTGGTAAAATATGTATTTTTTTTTCAGTTATATTTCACTCTGTGTGTTTAATATAACAATAAAGCATATATAAAATAACACTATAGTTACATTCCAAGATCCAAATATTTATTTTTCATGCAAAACAGCACCTTCATATACGCATAGTTCATAATATATATATATATATATATATATATATATATATATATATATATATATATATATATATATATATATATATACCAGTTTATGAACTACCCACTCAGATTTTTAATCGACTTTTTATATAGTTTTAACTTTCCATCATGGTATATAATTTACTGTGCATTTTACTGTTCATTTTTTTGTTTTCCTTCCTACTTGGGCAAAAGTATTTTTCAGTGATGAAAGCAAGTTAAATTTATTTAGAAATGATGGGAAACGCAATGTAAAGGGACGTATTGGGGAAAAGTTAAGTGCAAAGTGTACTAAGAAAACTGTCAAGTTTGGGGGCGGAAGCGTCATGGTATTTGAAATGTTTTCCAGCCAAGATACAATGCCTCTTGTCCGATTACAAACTGGTGTAAACGCGCAGATCTATAAAAACATTGTTCAAGATCATGTGCCAATTATACAGAATTCAGGTTTCGATAGGGATACCTTTATGCAAGATAATGCCCCATGTCACAAGGCAAAGGTGGTAATGATTAACCTTAGCGAGCAAGATTTCCAAATTATGGATTGGCCACCGCAAAGTCCTGACTTAAATCCAATAGAAAATCTTTGGAAATGAAATTATGGAAAGAAATCCCACTAACACGGAAAATTTGTGGGTGAAGCTTCAAGAAGAATGGAATAAAATTAGTATCGAGGATTGTCAAGAACGGATTCGTTCTTGTAGTCGGAGATATGCAGCTGTCATTGAGAGCAAGGGATCATTTACTAAATACATTGTACATGTATTTTTATTGGTTTTTGGTTGTTTACATTGTTTTTCTCAATTTTGTCCCTTACTATTGGACGTTCCTATTTTGGAAATTAATAAATAATTGTTATAATTCTTTTTCTATTCTTTTGCAAATGATTCAAATGTTAGTATGTTATTATGGACGATAACGACCACCAGTTGTCAAAATTTCAGCTTTTTACAGTTGTTATTTCTAACAAATATTAGGTTTTAAAATGTTGTCCCTTAGTTTTGGACGCAATTGTATATATATATAGTGCTGATTTCAAAAGTTTATTAAAAAAAACTACTTAGGTGCCATCAGCTAGAATCGAAACCAAAACATTTAGCGCTAAAGTTGCGTTCCCCACTGTTTGAGCTATAGATAAGAAAGATTTCAAATTAAACTACACCAAGCCATAAGTGGATTTATGTATGCACAAAAATAATAGAAATATATCGGCAAGTTGAAATGAACATTTTGCATTTCAACTTGTCAACATATTTCTGTACACGTAATTCATCCATCCAAACAAAGATTTTACTCGTTATAAATCATCCTTGGTGTATGATTACTATTTCCTGTTCATTATAATGTTATCTGATTAGTATTCTAAGAGTTTATCGGTTAAATATTTACACACAGACAGACACAGATACATACATCTGCTGTTTGATTTATATAGATGACTCGTTTTAAATAACCAGAAAAGCGTTGATATGCCGTGAAACAAAACAACCAAACCAAATACTATGAATAAATATTTGAAGATATAAATAACTTGAAGATATAAAAACCTTTACTAAAATGACTCATATTAAATAACTCGAAAAGGGTTGATATGCCGTAAAATAAAACTACCAAACCAGATGTACGTCGTTAGTTATGTGTAGTTAACGGTTCAGATGTTTAGTTTACGACTGCTGTCATCGATGCGTTTCAAGTTAGGAAAATGAACATCGATATTCGCAAGCACATGTTTAGTCGGCGGGAAATCTGTTATTTGTTGCTTACGCAGACTTTTTAATTGATCTTTTGTATTCCAACTCGCGAGTAATGACGTCACGACCTGTAACAAAATAGAACATGTATTGATTGCGAAAACGACACCAACAATGGCGATCACCAGATCAATGGTCGCCATCGTTGGGGCGATTAATCGAGATAGGAATCAAAAAACGGAAAAATCGAACCTTTTGTTGGCTATCGATATCGGAATCAGAATTAGTTTAGACCTATTTTCCGACGTCAAAAACGTGTTTTTTGATTTTTCCTATTTACTTTCCTCCCCACGAGGGCAGAGTTAGACACCAAGGTCGTTTTTTAATGTGTAGAAAGGGACTAAAAATAAAAATTACCTCAATCGTGAAGCATTTCTCCTTCACTAACCGAGAACAAAAAAATTGTAGCACCAGAACAGATACTACACTTTTAATTCTTGTTTAGTTTGCTTTTTCATTTATTTATTGCGGACTATTTTCCATATCTTTCAGTTGTTGTTTCACGACATTTCGGCCAACTATTCCTCTATGTGTGTTTAATGTAACAATAAAACATATATAAAATAACAGTATAGTTACATTCCAAGATCTAAATATTTATTTTTCATGCAAAACAGCTCCTCCATGTATGCATAGTTTATAATATATATATATATATATATATATATATATATATATATATATATATATATATATATATATATATATATACCAGTTTACCCACTCAGATTTTTAATCGATTTTTTATATAGTTTTAACTTTCCATCATTCTATACAATTTGTCCATTCTTTTTTTGTTTTTGTTTTTCTTCCTACTCACTTTCATCTCATCAACACCTGAAGATGATTCGCAGTGGAATCGAAAGGGTTCGTGATATATATGGAACTATGCAGCCACATAAAACCTTAATGAAGATGAATAAGAAGTAAGCGATAAAATGCAAGTAATAACCAGTGAATCTTCTTAGAAATATTTTGACTGGACTTTGCTTGCGTATAAAAAGAATTGTAGAATCTAAATCCATTCACGTTGTTTGCTTCACTTTTGCTATTGAAGCGTCTATATTTGTCTGTTTATCTATTTGTTTCCTGTTTGGACCTAGTGGGCTTTGTTGCTTTTAGAAATATAGTTTTTGAATAGTCTGTAAAAATAATCTGTGATGCAATCAGAAAAGAATGCAAAAGAAACTTCCAGTTATTATTTTGGTTTTATTCATGTCCGTTTATTATTGTCATTAGATGAAAAAACAATCTTAGCGTTGCATATCAATAATCTGTTGTTCTATATAACAGTAAATTGCATTTTAATTCATTGTATTGCACTCGGAGGCAGTCATGTTATGGTAATCATTTGCTTATAGTCCTTCTCTCTCCACACACACACACACACACACACACACACAAACACACACACACACACACATATATATATATATATATATATATATATATATATATATATATATATATATATATATATATATATATATATATATATATATACAATAAAACTTCTTTAATTTGAACTTCCGCTAAAGTTGGACTTCCTCTCATTTGGACTTCTTCTTAACCTGGACTTTCTCTAACCTTGAAATGTCTCGCCATTGAAATTGTATTAGCATATTTGATGCGGAGTTGCAGTAAAACTGTTTAATGGTTTAGTCAGATATTGCACAGAAATGTTAATATTGGTACTATGTGATTAATGTAGATTAGCTATTGATAATTAATTTACACGAATTGTATTTATTTTTTTTCAGATTGTTATATTTAAAGCAAACACATTAACGAAACCATGGGGTAAATTATGCGCAGCGCCAAAGGCTTCTGGACTGAAAGAATCAGAGAATACATCTGGTCTAGAAAAAATTCTGTGGAGGTATCCATCATCATTTGTACTGTGGAGGCACCCATTATCTCACAATCGATGACGTAAGTTAACTTTTCCAGATAGGATACAACGAGATGCATTAATCTCCAAGGAATCTCTTTTGGGTGCTATGACAGATAGGGAATACTGGAAGGGTGTAGTGAGTTCTGTCTCGGCTGAGGATGCAGGATGATGATGATGATGATTGGCTGAATTCAACTTTTGATACCAGTTCTTTTTCAAGTCTTTCAGGTTCCTCATTAATTTTGTCCAATGAAGCGAATGCTTCATCCTTTTTGTTTTCCTTTTTTTTTTTTCTTAAATACTGGTTTTGTATTCTTTTGTTTCAAATCTGGCTGACATATGCATTTTCTTAGACCGGATGAGAAACTTTCAGAGAAACTTTGTTTTGATTCTGACTTTGGATTTTCCTTCTCAGTCGATAAAGTTTCGACTTTTTGACAAAAATGAATTTATAGACAAATCCCACAAATTGAATTGTTGCATAAAATCTGTTGCAAAAAGGTTTTCTGTGTTTCTTAATCCGAAGTCTTTTAATTTCTTTGACGTACCGTCAGATGTAGCATTAGTAATTAATTCACCTTCAAGATTTATCTTTAACCCAGTCACATTTTTTGACGTTTAGCAAAACTTTAGCATAGTAGGTTCATTTAATCTCGTCCTTCTATGCAAATTTATGATCGATAAGTCTGATCCCGAATCTAACTGGAACTATACGTTTTTATTTAATAACACCGCTCTCTCTCTCTCTCTCTCTCTCTGTCTCTCTCTGTCTCTCTCTGTCTCTGTCTCTCTCTCTCGCTGATTGATCAAATCATTAAATCAAGCTCTACCTAAAGTCCACGTCACTTTATGTGACCTTTACGTAAGATTACGTCAGACTGTAGAGGTTAACCTATTTTTAAATTATTATTTATGTTCTAACTTTCTTGTCTATTAAAATATCTTGACATAAATAATTGTATTTGTAAATGTTTATTTAACTATGATAACATTCTATTTTACAAATATTACAACGATCAGAACAATCGTCGGCTAATATACCTTCGGCGTCGCCCTGCTAATATTTAACACACACACACACATACACACACACACACACACACACACACACACACATATATATATATATATATATACAGAGAGAGAGAGAGAGAGAGAGAGAGAGAGAGAGAGAGAGAGAAAGAGAGAGAGATTAAATATCGGTCGTCCTATTGCCGCTGGTTTATAAAGACGCTGAAAATGAAGTTATTATAAGAAAATAGTTCCCCAATCGTTAAAGTAAATGAAATATTGGTTGATGACGATGAGCAAATTTTTTTTTTCTTTTTTTTCATAGAGTTCACCACTTATCAAGGCCCAATGGCCACTCGGGGATAAGGGTTATTGTGTGTACAGTAATGAATGGGATAGTGTAGCAATAGTATTGGAGAATTGATAAGGTGTCATTACTTGGGGGGGGCGGTTCATCAGGAATTTGTTTGTGTTGGACTTGAAGACATCCAGGTTGAAGTCGGGAGGGAAACAGGCAAGCGAAACAAAGTTCCACAGGCGTGCAGTTCTAAGAAAGAAGCTTTGTTCATGGAATCTACGTTTTGATTTAGGCACAGATAGGGAGTGGGGAAAATTATTGACGGTGGTTTCAGCTAGTCGGATGTTTTTTGAAAAAGATTGGCGAGGGGGGACCATAGAATGGAGCTCAGACGAGCACTTGCCATGAAAATAACGATAGAACAAAGACAGGCTGGCTACGTCTTCTGTGGGAAAGAGGTTGCAGGGAAGAGAAAAGGGCATCCCCCATCAAGCCACGATGTCTATTTTGTACTCTATCAAGGACGGATAGGCTGTTTTTAGCAGCTCCTGTCCAGATTTGGAAGCAGTACTCCATCTTTGGACGTACTTGGCTTTTATACAGATAGAGAATTGCATCATTAGTGAGATATCTTCTTGAGCGGTAGAAGGATCCCACCATTTTCCCAGTGGCCTTGGCCACAGACTTGATGTATGTGTTCCATTTAAGATCAGGAGTAAAGGTCAAACCCAGAAGCTTACCAAAACATGGGGCCTCCCCTAGACGAGAGCCATCCATTTCAATTGATGCCAGATGGGGATCAGAGCGACAATTTGAATTAAGCTTAATTGGGTAAAAAATGTTTTTTGCATTAACATTTTTAAAAGATGTTCAAGATGGCATAAATAGCTTCCGTGAAATAATGTTTCGTAACGAAAGATGAAACGATCCGAAATACTATTAGTCTTCTGCCTGTCCAGATATTCGCATTATTCACGCACTAAAACTGTTCACCTTTTTCATAAACAATCTTCAAAAAAGAAAACCATGATATACTAAATATATGCTCGCTCACACACACACACACACACACACACACACACACACACACACACACACACACACACACACACATATATGTATGTATATATATAGTAAGTTATAAAAATATATATAGCAATTAAGCTACACAGAATATTCTGCGTTTCATCCACGCAAGATACGCTAGGCTCATGGATGAAACGCGGAATATTCTGTGTAGCTTAATTGCCATATATATTTTTATAACTTGCTACCTTGATCTACCTATGTATTGAGCACTGTCGAAGTAAATATTTAAAATTTATGCATAAGATTATATCTTCGTATATTAATTTATGTGATTAACTACTTAATTTACTCACATAAAATTAATATACGAAAGTATAGATGTATGCGTAAACTTTAAGTATTTCCTTCAAAAGTGCTCAATACGTAGGTAGAGCTAGTTAGTAAGTTATAAAATGTAAGTTATAAAATGTACATGGCGATTAAGCTACACTGAATATTCCGCGTTTCATCCACTCTAGGACATAGCATAAGCCTGAAGAGTCCTAGAGTGGATGAAACGCGGAATATTCAGTGTAGCTTAATCGCCATGTACATTTTATAACTTACTATATATATATATATATATATATATATATATATATATATATATATATATATATATATATATATACTAGCTGGTCGCCTGGGATTGCCCGGTGTTACAATAAACATGATATTTTAATTTATGCAGATTGTGTATATCATCATCATCATCATCATCACCACCACCATCACAATCATGATAATAATAATAATAATAATAATAATCATAAAAGGAACAAATCGTGTTATGTGTGCGTCAACGTTTCATCTTTATTTCGAGACTTCCTCTGAATGAAATGCAAAGGAAACGTTGATGAACACATAACACGTTTTGTTTCTTTTTATTTCTATGTTTTGTCGGAGTACTATTTTCATTATTCTCATCATTATTATTATCATTGGCTCACAAGGAGCTTTCACACAGGTCATCAAAGATCTCACTGAATACAGAGTGGTGTTCCCTGGAAGCTGAGTGACACCAAGTCTCCCCATATTTTCCAGTACTCTCCACCTCTATTGATAACATTTGCAAATAAATTTGCATTATCGCAACAGCTGCTTGCCATTGATTTCTCGTTGGCAGTGGCCATTGGTCTTTACTGGAATTTGAATGGCAATAATCCTTCCCAAGGTCCTAGTTCACTTTGCACTTATACAGTGGAGGTCTGGTCAGTGCTCATTCTTCGGTCTTTACGTCCTCCATGACTACTTGACTATTCGGTCTCACTCTTGTTTGGGGGGGGCAGTGATGTGGTGATGGAGTATGGGGTAGGGTTAGAGAACTTATATGTATGCAGCTTCAATTTTCTTGGTTCCGTGTAGTGCTTCGTGTTTTGTCTCTGTAGCAGTTTGTCTGGTCTGAGCTTGTGGTTCGCGTGTGTTAGTCTCCACATTCACGGGGTTTCCTTAATATTTCAGCTGTTTTCATTATTGTTGTTCGTTGTATTTTTCTAGTCCTTCCTTTGATTCCAATTTCTTCATTCTTTTTTCAAAGTTTTTCCGGGATTGTTTCTAGTGCTCCTACTATTATAGTTATTATCTTGATTTTCTTCATCTTCCACATCCCTTTCAGCTCTCAGGCTAGCACTTTGTATTTGCTTTGTTTCTCCTTTTCTTTGATATTCACCCTGTGGTTAGCTGATACAACAAAGTCTACGATTTGACAGGATTTTTCTTTCTTGTTAATTATTATGTCATCTGGTCTTCTTGCTTGGCTAGGTTTATCAGTTTGTATGTCCATGTCTCATAAGATTTTGTGATTCTCGTTTTCAAGTACTGTTGCTGGCTTATGTTTGTAGCACTTGTCTGTGCGTTCGACATGCAGTTGTTTGCATAATTCCTAGTGTACTGCCTTTCCCGCTTGCTCGTGTCTGTTGTATTCCTTTTGGGCCATTTTGCTGCATTCATTTACTATATGGTTTATCGTTTCGTCTCTTTGTCCACAGAGTCTGCATTTACTGTTTTCTTGTATTTTATCGATCTTTTCTTTGATGTGATTGGTTCTTATCGAGTTATCTTGTACTACGGTTATTAGGAATTCAGTTTCTCGGCTTATGTGTCCTTTTCGCATCCATATTCAAGTGTTTTCGTTATTCTCATCTTTTATTATCCTTATGAATCTTCCATGTAGTTGTTTTTCTTCCCATTTTTCTTTTCTTATCTGATCCTTTATCTCCCTGTTTTCTGTTTTGGCGATTTTCTCGGTGTTTCTCGCAGCCATGATTATCCTTTCTGCGTTTTGCGTTATTTATTTTTCAAACTCTTTTTTGTGTCATGCACACAGTCTTCTATATAAACTAGTCCTCTCTTGCTCTCTTTTCTTTTCACATAGAGTCGGTCAACATCGTCTTTTGGGTGTAGTGCGTTGTGCATGGTCATGAGTTTCCTGGTCTTCTGATCGAGGTGTCTCAGTTTTTCTTTGGTCCATCCTATGAACGGTCCTGAGTATCTTATTAGTGATACTTCCCATGTATTTATACCTTTTTATTAGGTTTCTGCTATATAATTTAGTTTCTAGAAGTTTTCTTATTCTCCTGGGGTATTCCTTTCCAATTCCCTCTTTAATTTCTGTCGCTTTTATGGTATCTTCTTCCAGAACTCCCAGGTATTTATAGGCGTCTTATTCCACTAGGACCCTCATCTCCGTTTGGTTGGATAGTTTTATGCCCTTTGTTGTCTCTAGTTTTCCCTTTCTTATAACTAGTAGTGCACACTTTTCCATACCAAACTCCATTTGCATGTCCTGGCTGAAGATCCTGGCAGTGTTTATTAGTGTCTCTAGTTCTTTTTCGGTTGAGATCGTCCATGTACATTAGGTGGTTCGTTTTTTCCTCTGTATTAGAGAATTTGCATCCAGCTTTGCACTTTCTCAGTATATTGTTCAGAGGTATCATGGCTATTATAAACATCAATGGTGATAGTGAATCTGCTTGGAGGATGCCTCTTTGTATGTTAATTTCTGTTATGTGTTGTCCTTCAGCTGTCAATTCCAGTCTCCACGTTCTCATTGCGTTTTGATGATCCTGCTTGATATTTTATACATTTTAAAACATTCTATTATCTATATTTGTTGGAGCCTATTATACACATTTTTGTGGTCGATCCATGCCATAGCTAATTTTTTCTTGTAGTATTAGTAATTTTTTGAACCAGTATGCATGTATCCCGTCGTGTCCTGGTGCTCTCCAGTTTGCCATTTTGCCTTTGGTTTTCTTTATGGTTTCCTTGCTGATTTCATTAACTGTTCCTTCTTCGATTTGTTGTAACTCTTCTTTCATGTCTTTCAACCATTCGGCATTTCTGTTATGTTCCTGTCGTTCTCCCCATATCTTACTCCAATAGAGTTTTGTTTCTCTTGTGTTTGGTCGTTCTGTTTTTGTTTTTCCTCTATTCAGACTTTGATAGAATTGGATTTGTTTTCAAATGTCCTGTTTTGCTTGCATTGGTCAGATTTGTATCTATATAATCTTAATCTTGAATATTATATATTACGACAAATAATTTACTCAATTAACTAATTTGGAAAGAAATATAATGCAAAAGAAAATAATAATGATAATGTCGTTCATCAAATACCGTCTGTTTGTTTACAATATCGCGTCAGCTAATATTTTGGCATGACGATGAATGCTCTGGAAAAGTCACTCATTAATGTTCAGTTTTAAAATATTCAAACAAAGAAATTATTTGCGGCAAATTTTAATGGTACTTTTTTAAATTGTGAATTGAACTCATTAATAATAAAAAATGAAATGAAATACTGAGGTACACCCGGACTTGAACAGTGGATCATTCGGTCTGTTGTGAAATGCTCTACCACTAAGTTATATCTCCAAATGGCAATAAATCTGTTTCTTTTTAAGAACAAATAATTTGCTAAGATTTTATTATCTCCCTTAACCGGTGAAATGTAAAATATTCCCCTGTAAAATTCTTCTTTTTTTTTCATCTATAAGAGAGAAAGATTATTTTTAAGATCAGATGTTTTCGATTTCCAAAAATGACACGCTGATATTTTATTATTTCCCTTGGCAGGTGAAGCGTAATATATTCTCTGTAAAAATTCTTCTGTTTCATCTATAAGAGAGAAAAGGCATTTTTCATATAGGACGTTTTTGATTTTCGATTCTTATCTGCTGAATTTCCGTATGAAACATATCTAAGAACACTGCCAAACATATAAATTAGCTTTGTATGGAATTTGTAGTAGATAGGCTCAGCCATTTTGGAATCTATGAGGAAAGAACTCTCACACTAGTGAATTTCATATATATATATATATATATATATATATATATATATATATATATACATACATTCAAGCACGTCTGATTGAACACGATAGAATTATTCTTTTTCCGATTTTTCTCAATATCTTTTTCATTTTATAGCAATCCCCACTCTCCCTAATCGTTTACTTCTACTTGTGCAGCTGCCATTGCACAAAGTGTATAATGGGCAATCAACAATTCTCCCACTATCCAACAGTCATGAGGTCGTTTGCTCAACAACCAAGAAGGCTAACATGCTTGCCAGTCGGTTTGTCTCCAACTCCACACTAGACCCTGCTAACCCTCCCTCTCCCTGACTTTCCTTTGTGGACAGGCGCTATACTAGACGATCTGAAAATCACCCCTTCTCAAGTGCATGATATAATAAAAAATCTTGACACTTTAAAAGCATGTGGACCTGATCTCATCCCGGCTGTGTTATTAAAAAAGTGTTCCGCCGAAGTAGCTCCAGTTCTCTCCAAACTTTACAACAAATGCCTTAATGAATCTTGCTTTCCTGACTGCTGGAAAACTGCTTCTGTGATACAAGTTTTCAAGAATTCTGGCGAAAGAACCGACCCAGTAAATTATCGCCCCATTAGCCTCCTCCCACTTTTTGCTAAAATATGAGTCCATAATTAACAAAACTCTAGTCCATCACCTTACAGATGCTAAACTTCTGACCGACCAACAATATGGATTTAGGCAAGCCCGTTCCACAGCAGACATCCTAACTGCAATCTCTGACCGTATATACCATTCACTGGACAAAGCAAGGGAGGGTGAGCGGTAGCTCTAGATATATCTAAGTCTTTTGACAGGGTATGGCATAAAGGTTTTCTCAGGAAAATCAGATCAGAGATCACTGGAACAATACTTAACATAATTAAATCCTTCTTAGATAAGAGAAAAATCCAGGTTGTCCTTGACAGTCGTACATCTAAACAATATAATATAAATGTTGGAGTGCCTCAAGGGTATATCCGTGGACCTTTATTATTCTGGATATTCATAAATGACCTCCCTGACAAAATTGTCTGTGAGATGGATTTATATACTGATGACACCACGCTCTATAACAGACATGACAGGAAAACAAATTAACACATATCTAAAGAAATTGCAGAAACACTAGAGAATGACCTCCAATGTGTAGTGGAATGAGGACAAAAATGGATGGTCACATTCAATGCTACCAAGAATAACTTGTTCCCTTCAATAATTACAACAAACCTTCTCTACCACCAATAGCAATGGCCAATGACTCTTCATCTGAAAGTACATCTTTTAAACTCTTCGGCCTAACGTTCACAGGAAACATAAGTTGAAAAAATTACACTGAGAGCATTGCCAGGGCCATTGCAAAGAAGGTAGGTTCTCTCTACCGTGCTAGAAAGCTACTAACACCTGAAAGTATCCTGTACCTCTATAAGGCCACCATTCGCCCATGTATGAAGTATTGTTGTCATATTTGGGCTGGTGCATCTACTACTAGTCTCTCACTCCTAGACAAGGTTCAAAAGAGAGTCGTGAACCTAATAGGTCCTGAACTGTCATCTAAGCTTCAGCCTCTGTCCCATCGACGAAATGTAGCATTTCTCTGCCTGTTCTACAAGTACTTTAACGGTGAATGCTCTGACGAACTGCAAGCACTTGTACCCCCTCGATGTAAATACGCCCGACAAACCCGACAAGCAGCTAAATCCCAGCCCTTCACATTTGAGATCCCTAGATATAAGAGAGCCTTCCCTCCAGTAGTTTCTTCCCCAGAAACTTTGGAATTCCCTTGCGCATTCCTGCTTCCCCAACTGTACTTACATACAGAAGTTCAAGTATAATGTGAACCGACATCTTCCTAGCTTTTGTCCCTGATAGTAGCCCCCTACATCTTCACTAATTGAACCCTAATTTATTGTGCTGCTCGTGATGTGTACATACTCGTTTGAATCATATATACGTGGCCTAGCTGAATGCCTGTTATGTTGTAGAGTGAACAGGTTGTAATACAAAGACAATTCACAGAACCTTAATTTGGGTCTATTTTTACATAGGCATCTCCACTTATCAAGGCCAAGAGGCCACTCGAGGATAAGGGTTAAAGAGTGTACAGTAGAAATTGGACAATATAGTAATCGTTAATAATGGAAATTCGGTAAATTTGTTAACTTATATGGAACGGTTCATCAAGAACTTGTTTACGTTAGACTTGAAGACAATCAGATTGTAGCCAGCTGAAAAGTAGGAAAACGGAAGATAATTCCATAGGCGTGCAGTTCTAAGAAAGAAGCTTTGCTCATGGAATCTACGTTTATGTTTAGGCACAGATAAAGAGTGGGGAAAATTAGTGATAGTGTTTTCTGCTAGACGGGTGTTTCTTGTGGGAGTCTGGCGAGGGGGGGACCGTAAATTGGAGCTCAGACGAGCACTTCCCATGAAAATAACGATAAAGCAGAAACAAACTTGCAACATCACTTCTGTGAGAAAGAGGTTGCAGGGAAGAGAAAAGGACATCCCCTACGAGGCTACGAAGTCTATTTTGAACTCTATCAAGGCAGGATAAGTCCTTTCTAGCAGCTCCTGTCCAGCTTTTTTTGTATGATGGTTCATTTCTTGGATCCTCTAGACGGCTGCAACAAATAAGCATTCCCTCAGAATAGGTAACATATCACCGGTTACAAAATATATACATTTATTCTTTTGTTCCAATCCAATTGAGTCCAAAATACTCAAAGGCTTGCGAACGCTTTCTTTCTACCCCATCTCTTCGGTTGTGTGCGCTTTCCTATTTGAACCCTAGCTTATCCTGTTGCAGCCAAAGTGTGTGTTCTTACTATTTTCTTAATGTATAATTAAATCTTTTCTTTAATCATTTTAATCCTTTTAACTCTGCGATGATCGTTAATAGTGTCTCTTTGATCGTGTGTGTGAATATCTCTTTAAGTGTGTGCGTGTGTAACATAAACACTATCTGATTTTCTGATGCTGCCTTTTTTTTTCAGAAGGTTCTTCTATCATCTTGAGTGAGTGGATTCTCTTGACAAGAAGACACATATGATTAACTCAAGAAGATGGGTTTGTGTTTTTATATTTGTTTATTCGCTCCCAGGCATTACATCTAACAAAGGAGCGAGAGGAATCCCTTTTCATATCATCTTCTTCTACTGACGTTCTCAATCCAACCCATCTATTTCTCTCAGCTAATTAGAACAACGTGACAGACACGTACTTCCGGTCCTGATCAGATGCTTTTCCGGTGCAACTTGTCCAATTTATAGTTTTGAAAAGTTTATCAAACATCTCTAAACAATAAATAACTTCCAATAAAAACTATTTTAACAATATCACTGGATAGATAGATAAATAGATAAAAAGATAAATAGATGGATAGACAGATAGATAGATCGATAATACACACAGATATATAGATAGATTGACAGACACATAAATAACAAATACTTTATTGCGTTTCCAACTATATAACAGATGTTGCAATGATCTGATGACCGGATCTCCAAAGCGAAGACGTTAACCTTAATATCGTTTAAAAATCAACAACAAAAACTACGTAAACAGATAAACGATAAAAAACTAAACAGTAAATTGTCTGTGGCATCATAGAGTAATGGGTTAGGGCGCTGGACAGAAATACATAAGGTCCGGGGTTCGAATCCCAACAACAGTCAAGCTACAATGAAGAGGAGTAGGGCTCCGAAACACGCGTGTCCGTAGATTACTGTTTTTAAAAAATAAATAAATACGTCCAAATAAAAAATGGGCGACTTTCTAAGAAAAACACCAGATCTCGGAGGCGGAGACGTTAACCTTAATATCGTTTAAAAAAATCAACAACAAAAACTATATATACATATATATATATATATATATATATATATATATATATATATATATATAGTCATCAACATACAGTACTGTTTCACTGTTTCACAGCTGATCGGTGCGGCTAGACAGGCAACTGCCTCAAGTCAGGATCGAAACCCGACCGCCCAAATGACAGTCAAGGCTTCTCACCATTACGCTATACGGGTGCTGCTATGCGGGTAATGAATAAACGATCTTTTGTTATATATATATATATATATATATATATATATATATATATATATATATATATATATATATATATATATATATATATATATATATATAAGCTCAATGCCTCAGTGTCCGTCGGGTTAGGGTTAGGTCAGGCTCACAGTCTTCTGGGATCAGGACGGAATTGTGATAACAGATTTCCTGGCAAAGGGTATTACAATTACAGGAGCCTATTATGCTTCACTTTTGAGGAAATTAAGGGAAGCTATTAACATCAAGAGGCGGGGCAAGATCAGCAAAGGTACCTTCCTCCTGCAGGACACCGTTCCGGTCCACAACTCACATGTTGCCAGATCAGAAGCACGGACGTGTGGTTATGAAATCCTACCCCATCCTCCCTACTCTCCTGACCTTGCACCCTCTGACTTTCACCTCTTCCCAGCCATGAAGTTGTTTTTGAAAGGAAAGTGTTTCCCGGATGATGCAGCCTTGATTTCTGAAGTTACGTTGTGGTCGGAGGACCAACTTGGAGTGTTCTACAAAAACGGTTTTCAGAGCTGCACCAGACGATGGAAGAAATGCATAACTCTGGGTGGTTCCTATGTAGAGAAAGACTAATAACTGTGCCAAGTTTCGTTCTCTACTGCTATGGAAAGTGGGTCAGGGGCATTACTTATTGCACGCCCCTCGTATACATATCTATATAATAAAGCTGAACGTGTGTGTCTGTCTGTACATGAATAGGCTCCAATATATTTTACTATTATACTAAACTGACCACATACAATAATAGAAAAGGTATCAAGGAGCCAAAATGGGTATGATAAATCTACCATTTCAGTCTATAAAGGTTTACTAAGGCGACAAAAACAACCTCTGGTATTAGTCTAATAGTAATTTTGTTTATCAAAATTGAATACAATGACGCACGTGTGTGTGTGTGTGTGTGTGTGTGTGTGTGTGTGTGTGTGTGTGTGTGTGTGTGTGTGTGTGTGTGTGTGTGTGTGTGTCGTTTTTCAGTTTCTTTCTTCTCCATTTAACTTTCTTTCACCTGCCCTCCCCCCTTTTTTTTTCATTTTCCGGTCACTCACAAACTGAGTTGTGGATCATTGGATTTAATGTCTTTTAAACTGAGTACAGCCAACAGTCAATGATGTGTGCCAACAGTGAGCTTTGGTCATAAAAAGAATTTTATGACATTTGGAACTGAGATTTTGATAGGATCATGATGGATGGAGAGAGTGAAGGGTGGCAGAGTTGTCATAGTAACTAGAGGTAAAGGAGTTTTATCAGTTAAGTACAACACTTGGAACATATCAATAATAATAATGGTTTTTATCCAAACAGTCTATCTTTAATTTACACAGCGAACAAAACACTGGCAACGATTTTACACATATCCAAAAATACTGGCAACGATTTTACACATATCCAAAAAATACTGGCAACGATTTTACACATATCCAAAAATACTGGCAACGATTTTACACATATCCAAAAAATACTGGCAACGATTTTACACATATCCAAAAATACTGGCAACGATTTTACACATATCCAAAAATACTGGCAACGATTTTACACATATCCAAAAAATACTGGCAACGATTTTACACATATCAAAAAATACTGACAACGATTTTACACATATCCAAAAATACTGACAACGATTTTACACATATCCAAAAATACTGGCAACGATTTTACACATATCCAAACATACTGGCAACGATTTTACACATATCCAAAAATACTGGCAACGATTTTACACATATCCAAAAATACTGGCAACGATTTTACACATATCCAAAATGGGTGAATGTTTTAGCTGCACATCTTTAGGAGAAGAGTTGTTTTTATTTACTTGCCTCCCCACAAGTGCAGAGTAAAACGCAAGTTGGTTTTAATGTGTGGCAAAATGTATCTCTCTGAAAAAGGGCACTCTAAATTGGGATGAAATTAAAAACATGTATTTATACACGTTTTAACATTAATTATTATCTTGCTGTCTTTTTTATTGAACTTTTATTGAACTTTCATTGCATTTTTATTGCATTTGTAATGCATTCTCATGTTTATTGCATTTTTTACATATTTGTTGCATTTTTTGCTTTTTATTGCATTTTAAATACATTGCATTTTTGCATTTTATTGGATTTTTATACCTTTTTAATGACATTTTTATTGCATCTTTATTGTATTTTTATTGCAATTTTATTGCATTTTTTGCATTTTTATTGCATTTTATTGCATTTTATGCATTTTATTGCATTGTTTTATTGTATTAATTTTGCATTTTTTTCATTTTTATTGCATTTTATTGCATTTTAATGCATTTTTAATGCATTTTATTGCATTGTTTTATTGCATTGTTTATTGCATTTTTAATACATTTGTAATAAATTTTTATTGCATGTATATTGCATTTTTTATTAAAAACTTTAATGTATTTTTCATGCATTTGTATTGCCGTTTTGTTGCATTTCTATTGCATTTTTTATTTAATTTTCACCCTAAACAAAGCACGTTCTATAAATGAGAGACTAACAACAGATGCGCCAGGCCAAGCGTGGCAACAATACTCCATACATAAGCTAAACGTAGCCTTGAAGAGGTAGAAGATACTCTCAGGCGTAAGTAAGTTTCTAGCAATGTAGAGAGGGTCCGCTTTCTTTGCAACAGCCTTGGTATCTGTTCTGATTCATCTTTGCTGTGAACGTTAAGCTAAAGAGTTTGAACGAAGTACTAATTTATTAGCATATATATATATATATATATATAGTCTTTGAAGTTTTTAACATTTAAAACTATATAAAAAAATATTTTTTATCATTCGTTAGAAAACCATCTAGTTATTTAATCACCTGCAATCACTGCATCAACTCGCTCTCGAATTTACCATAGTACCAATAATTTATTTTTCAAGGGATCATCAGTTGTTTACCATGAAAAACTGTTTCGGGGATTTAAATATATATATATATATATATATATATATATATATATATATATATATATATATACTAGCTGAATGTCTGGCGTTGCCTGTTTGTACAATACGCTTAAACATGATATTTCAATTTAATTTATGAGGATCCTGTATTAATACATATGCAGGTTGCATATGTATTAATATAGGATCCTCTATTAAATGATATATATTCCAAGGAATAATTTGCCTGAGATATATATTCAAATGACAATATCCCTGTTTTTTTTTAAGAAGAAATGATTTGCTGAGATTTTATTATCTTCCTTTGGCCGATGTGACGTTAAATATTTCCCCTGTTAATTTTTCTCTTTTTTATAAGAAAGAAAAATTATTTATAGAATCGGGGGTTTTCGATTTTCTATATTTATCGGATGAATTTCTGTATAGAACATATCTAAGAACACTGCCAGACATATAAATTAGCTATGTGTGAAATTTGCAAAAGATAGGTTCAGCCGTTTTGGAACCTATGAGGGAAAAACGCGCGCACACACACACACACACACACACACACACACACACACACACACACATGCACACACACAAAGTGACTTATGCATATATATATATATATATTTATTATTTGGGGTAAACAGTTAGATATGGTCGCTACAAATAGCCATCTATTTCAGTCAAAGAGACTTCATCAGGTGACCTGATATCTCTACACGCCAAAAACAAAAACGCATTTTTCTTTTTGGCGTCGAGAGGTTCGAGGTCGCCTGATAAAGTCTCTTTAACTGAAACAGATGGCTATTTGTAGCGACCATTTGTAACTGTTTACCCCAAATAATAAAAATATTTTTCTCTTTTTATTGAGCATTATTTAACAACCTCATTGTCTTCATTTTTTCTGACTTTTGAACACCTCAACCATATATATATATATATATATATATATATATATATATATATATATATATATATATATATATATATATATATATATGTGTGTGTGTGTGTGTGTGTTCACTGTTTTGGGGAAAGAATTCCAGCAAAATTATCAATATAAGAACTTATTATTTATTTATTTATTTATTTAAAAGCTGGACAGAAGGTCAGAGAAGCATTAGTACCGTCGGTTTCAAGCCTAACATAAGGGGAACCAGTTAATGGTAAATAATTTTAGGCTCTCGTCAGATAAACAGAAATAAATGGAGACTAGAGGCTAACACTATTTACCATTAACCGGTCACCTTTATGTTAGCCTTGAAACCGACGGTATCAATATTTTTCTGAACTTCTGTAATCCTTGAAACTCTCGGAGTATTTCTTGAATTTGCAAAAGAAATTAAATCCATGTAAAAAAAGAAATAGAACTAAAAAGACTGAAGAAAAATTAAATGTAATTAGAATTCCTGATGCCAAACAAGTTACCTTATTTATTGAATGACTCTCGTACATATTTGTAGTGGAGACGCCCACTAATTAGCATACGTGGGTGAACAATATATAGATAAAGGTATCAAGTCAACAAGACCAGAGAGCTGTGTTCGAACGCCGGATAGGCAAGACGCATGTGCCGGTTGCTCCATGAAAGACTTTAACACGCCCTCTGCCGGACAATCTTCCAACTGCCGTACAACTGCACCTTTGTAAATATGTATTATATTTTCGTCTTAATAGATTTGTTTTACCTTTACTTTCTGCGTTCGTGTTGTTATTGATACAGACACAACAATATTTAAAGTTTTTCTTTCATTTTACCGTTGAGAGAGAACATAAAGATTCCGCACACAAAGAGTCATACAGACATTTGGGACGACTTTATTATTTGATACCCATGATTTAAATTTCATCACAATATATTTTAAGTCTTATATGAGGTGTGACTCCCCTCACCACAGGTTCCCTTGGAAGACACCTAAACATTTATATGCATATGTATGTCAGCGGTATTCACTCTAGGCAGATTGAACTGGTTTACCTCGGAGAAGGAAATTTCATGGAATTATTAGAAATTATATTGTTTTGTATACGTTGCCTTAATAGCAATTGCCAAAGACTCTTTATCTGAAAGTACATCTTTCAAACTCCTCGGCCTAACGTTTACAGGAAACATGAGTTGAAAAAATTACATTGAGAGCATTGCCAGGACCGCTGCGAAAAAAGTAGGTTCTCTCTACCGTGCTAGAAAGCTACTAACGCCCGAAAGTATCCTGTGCCTCTATAAGGCCACCATTCGCCCATGTATGGAGTATTGTTGTCATATTTGTCCTGGTGCATCTGCTACTAGTCTCTTGCTCCTAGATAAGATTCAAAAGAGAGTCGTCAACCTAATAGGTCCTGAACTGTCATCTAAGCTTCAGCCTCTGTCCCATCGACGAAATGTAGCATCCCTCTGCTTGTTCTACAAGTACTTTAACGGTGAATGTTCTGACGAACTGCAAGCACTTGTACCCCCTGGACGTAAATACCCCCGACAAACCCGACAAGCAGCTAAATCCCACCCCTACACAGTAGAGATCCCTAGATATAAGAGAGCCTTCTACTCCAGTAGTTTCTTCCCGAGAACCGCTAGACTTTGGAATTCCCTTCCGGGTTCCTGCTTCCCCAACTGTACTGACATGCAGAAGTTCAAGTGTAACGTGGACCGACATCTTGCTGCCTAACTCCCCACATAGTACACCAGTAGCTTATGTCCCTGAAGTAGCCCCCTATATCAAAGTGGTAATGTGCCTTGTTTGGAGTGAAAATGTAAAAAAAAAAAAAAAAGAAACGTCACTAACCCTATGTGGGATTAACCGGCTTCCTCCAAAGGAAGAAGTTCCATGGGAGTATGAAATTCACAAGCAATACACAGTCGCATGTATATCCCAGTTAAGGGAGATGTCAATGATAGGTTTTTTGCAGTTCTTGCAAGGAGGTATCAACGTTCTACAACATACAGTCCCTGGTATTCTCAAATCGTCACCCATTTAGTACTGACCAGGCTCAACGTTGCTTAACGTTGGTAATCTAAAGAGAACCAGTGTGTCAAAGTGATTATATCATAACACATGCATACAGTTTTTTAACCATTTTTTTCTATAATTTCATACCACTTTTATGTTCCCCTTATGACAATGTTGAGCCGGTAAAAATAGCTGCTAAATGGTGAAAATTAAAAAAAACATAAAACCTTGACAGGCGTAAGTCAAATAAATGTGTTATTTGTACGCATGTGAAGATATGTACATATATACGTTAAAGTCGGTTCATTTTTTATTCTTATCTATCTTACAATAACTCAAACGATAATGGCTAAGGTTGGAGCGCTATATGTTTTGCTTTCGGTTCTAGCTGACGGCACCCAAGTCACATGTTTTTTTTTAAACTTTCGAAATCACTACTATATATGGAGTACAATCTATATATATATAAAAGTGAACGTGTGTGTGTGTGTGTGTACATTTCCCTGCGCAATAACTCTGTTAATTTAAATCTACAGAGTTGAAATTTGATATAGAGGGTACTGAGATTTGGAAAAATCTTTTTGATCTGTTTTAGGCCAGAAATTTGGCTGTTAAGGGGTCAAAGTTCAACGATTTGACCTTCGAGAACTCTACCAAACTCCTCCGACAATTTTGGGTCTAAACACTTGAAATTTTAGATATAGGTTCATTGGACATCGATCTAACTTTATAATTCGATTTGAGCGCAAAACAATATATTTAATGGGTCATAATAGGGGTCAAAGTTAAAAAAAATGACCGCTTTTATTTTTTTGGTCAGCATATACCTCTAAGCACCCGGGCAACGCCGGGTTGAAATGCTAGTATAATATATAATAATCGATAGAGAATTGACTCTATGATAATAAATATGAAATCTGCACAAATGAAAACATTATATTTAAGCACATTTTATGACCGGCCACCGCCAGGTGCTCAGCTAGTAATTTTCAATCTTTCGAGTCATTTTGATAATGGCATAAAAATTTGCGTTAAAGAGTTTCGTTTTTATTTTCACCGCTTTTATTTTTTATTTTTTTTAATGTTCATGCAGCTGCAATCCACCGATATTTGTTAAATTTGCATATTTTCTTCTCGTCATTCGCTGCATACGGCAAAGGTCAAAGTTCATTAGTACTTTCAAACATTTCCAGTTGCTGAGGCTAAAGACTAGCATAAGTCAGTTTTAGAAGTACCTGCAGCGCTTTGATCCGACCTTTATGAATTTCGACAAAGATTGAGCGTCTCAAAATGGTGCCCGCTGTTAGGACTGACAATATCGACTAAAGATGGCAATCTCAGACCGTCAGACAACCAAAATGAGTGAGGATTTTAGAATGAATAGATCTTCTAGAGATACTAGCAGGGCTACCCGGTGTTACCTGGAACAAAATTTTAACATATTTCTATCAAAACTTCTATCTCTTTACCTTTCTCAATTTTTCGTCTCTCTTTTCCTCTCCAGTTTTCTCATCCCTCTCCCCAACCCCCTCTTTCTTTTCTGCCCAGCCCATTCCTATAGCTGGACATGCACACATACAACACTCCTTTATATAATAGATTTTTCATGAAACTAGTCGGCATTTTCTTTCAAATCTAGTACATAATAACACTAAAAAAAGTCGCCTCGCTTTGACAAAACCTGGCATAGTTGACCATCAGAAGATGAAAATTTTTTTCTAAATTTTTGATATTATTCATCCAGGGTTATACCGATAAAAACAATACCAACTTTGTGGTGGTCTGCTTTGTTTTCTTTTTCCTTTTATTAAGACACTTTAGTTAGATATCGATTTCGACGTATGAGCTTCGCCACAACAACTAATTTGTTCTCGGAAATCCATACAGTTGATTTGTTTATAAAGTTGAAGGCTTTATGCAGAACAAACCACGCTTTTTGGTACAACTGCTAATCTTAATCGGTGCAATGGTTGCTACAGGACAGAGCAGACAGTGGACCTCAGGTTTTTACATCAAAGTGTTCCTTTGACGCATGGTTTAATGAAGACTGAGGATGCATCTCTCCCAGAGGATTAAACGCGTCCCCAGACACCAACCTGGAATTTCTATGTCGGGTGCAGTACATACAGTGCCTATCATTCCCAAATGGTCACCCCCTCTGGTATTGGCCACGCTCATTATTGCTTAAATTTGGTACTCTGGCGAGAACCGGTGTGTAAACGTGATTATGTTGCACATACCAACACACAAACATACACACAGGCATGCACGCAGACATTTGCCCTTTATGTAGTAGATGTCTATTCAGTCTGCTCATTTAGCAATAAAAACGTTATTTTAAACCCTCAACATCAATATCCTGATTCTCCCTAGTAGCAAAATCACACGCCTTCATGAGAGAGGTCCTCAGATGCCAGAAGATTTTTTTTACTTTTATAGCTTATTTTTTTTGGACTATTTACCTTTTAAATTTACTCTCTGCTCCACATTTTCCTGATTATGCCAACATGATGAAACCCAGCATACTAAATTTTAGATGTTATTCATCCAGGCTAACGCCGATCAAAATAATACCAACTTGATGGTGGTCCGCTTGTATTTTTTACTTTTAGTTAAACATAATGATACTCCCATCGATTTCGACATATGAGGTCCGCCACAACAATTAAGATGCTCGGAAATCCACACAGATGATTTGTTTATAGTGGTGGAGACTTTGTGCAGAATCAACCACACCTTTTGGTACAACTGCTAATCTCAATCGGTGCAATGGTTGCTACAGGACATAACAGACAGTAGACCTAAGGTTTTGTACCAGAGTTTTCCTTCTCCTGAATGCATGTTTTAACGAAAACTGGGATTGCATTTCTCCCAGTGGATTAAATGCGTCCACAGGTATGAACTTGGAAATTCCATGCAGAAATTTAAACGTAATATGAATAAATATCTTCGCCATTATCGTTTGAGTTATTGTATATTGCTTTCAAACTCCTGACTCACGTTGCCTTCTTTTAATATCAGACAGCCAATAAAAAAAAACTAATTCAAATCCTCAACCTAAGTAGCCTGACTAATTTGATGACAATTTGTAATGATCATGCGTGGAATTGCGCGACAATAGTATGTGTGAGCTTTTACTGGACAACCCTTGAGATATAAGGACAACACTCAAGTCATTCAGCAGTGACTTTACGTATGTATCTACGTTATCATTCGAGTTCGTATTGGCATTACTGGTCGAGTCTATGTCAATGTAATCATTCGAGTTTGTATTGAAGTTTCTATTTACAATGCCTCCCCACGGAACAGAGGTAGACACCAGGGTCGTTTTTTAACATGGAGAAAACGAACAAAAATAAAAATTATCTCAGTCGAGAAGGATTTTCCTCTATTTATAGAGAACAAGAAATTGAAGTGTAGCATCCGAGGAACAGATAGTACACTTTGATCTTATGGTGTTAATAGTCCTATTAAAGTTACTGATCGAGTCTGTGACAATGTAAGATATAGTACCTAAAGGTTTCTGTTTTAATCCCTTTAGGGACATTAAGTATGAAAGAAGTTATACGATCGGGGAATGTGGCACTGGAAAATGTGTATAGGTGTGACTGGTATGTTGTTGTTGGCGCCAGGGGAAAGAACGGTCAGCGAGCCGAAATCTCCAAACGTCGACTAAGTCTCACTTTTCTATACATGTAAAAGGAATTGTAAGAAATAAACATGTTACAGTACAAATGAATGCTCTATCAATCTTTTATATAAATCTCACCTGTCTGTTTGTATGCTTGTATGTATGTATGTCTAAAACTTTCGACAGAGGCGACGGATATCCACGAGATCAGGATCCTTTTGAAGCCCGACCCTTCGCATGACAAATATTTAAAAATTGGCCAAAAACATTAATTCCTTTACCCTCAACTGGACAATTTTCTACAAGACGGTAGTTTTTTTCGCTGACATTTTTGCAAGTCATTCAAATCTTGCGTCAACGACGTTTGATAAAACACGTTATTTGGACCTCCCGTGACATCATAACTGCGGTAGGCACATCGATAAGACCGTTTTTTTTTTTTTGTCTTTTTCACCTCTTTTTTTTCTCTCTGACTCGTTACGGGTTCGAGCCTACTTACTACTCCTATTTTTTTTTTTTGCGCTCGCAATTTTCTTTCTTTTTTTGCTCGCCCAACACCCTTGCACCCACCTCCACTTTCTTTTCCGCCTTCGCGTCATGGGGTTGAGACTGCCTGCCTACTACAACTTTTTTTTAGTCAATACACACCTACAAACACTCGGGCAACGACGGGCACCCAGGCTAGTCCTATATAAATACAAGTAAATCTTCGAAAGTAGTTTTTACTCACGTATAAGAATATATTTAAAAAAAGAAAGTTTGGTAATAAATTAAAGAAAAACAATTAGGGCGGCAATGGGTTAAAAACATATCTACTATTTTGAGTTTGCGAAAATTGTGATTATATTTACATTTTCACGAGGAAAGCTCTAAGATCAACCATTTCTTGAAAAGAAAGACTTGAGTTGCCTTTAATCAACCTATTCAATGATAATCAGAATTGGAACTTTGCAAAATTACACCTGCTGCGTCTGCATATTTAATCGATAAAATCGGCCATAAGTGGAAATATTTCGTAACAAGACAAAATATCAAAAAGTATTGACCATGTTGAATTAGATTTTACTAACTTTAAAATACGTTTTCATATGGTACCGCATGTTCTTTGCCCGTAAAATTTGTTTGAAGTAACGAGTAAAGTGCGGACGAGTCGTCGTCGTCGTCATCATCATCATCATCATCATCATAATCATCAACAACCACAACAACAGTAGCAGGGAAGTGACGGTGGTGCAGGTTGAGAACTTGAGTGTGCCAAGTTTGAACCCAGTTCGTTCCACAGAAACACTGTCACATACGGACGTTGGCAACCTTCACGTGGTCCCTCCCGTAAAAGTACCCGATGTCTTTTAAGAAAGAATTCTTCATAGAAAATTATCGAGGAAACGAATGCCAACAAAAATCATCAGCAAGGACTGCACTCAACAACAACAACAACAACAATCAGTAGTATCATCATCATCTGAATCATCATCATCATCATCTGAATCATCATCATCTGAATCATCATTATCAGCAGCAGCAGCAGCATTACAAGCATCATTATTACCAGCAACATTATCACCTGCATCATCATCAGCAGCATCTTCAGCAGCATCATTATTAGCAACAGCGTTAACATCATCATTAGTTTCATATCCATTCAAATGCTGGCATGTACTGCACGGCTTTTAGGAAATGACTTTGAAATTAATTTATCTCTTTTTTCTCCAAATCCGTTCTCATCACATCCTTCCATTTTTTCATTGGCATTCTCCTGACACTTACTAACCCGACACTGCTAACTCCACTGTTCTACATCTACTAACCAACGTACTCATATATATTGTTTCTTTCATCATCATCATCATCATCATCATCATCATCATCGTTATCATCGTCATACACGTCGTTATCATCATCATCATCGTCATCATCCCCATCATTATCATCATCGTCATGATCATCGCCATCATCATCATCGTCATTGTAACCATCATCGTCATCATTATCATCGTCATCATCATCATTGTCATCATCATCGTCATCATTGTTATCGTCATCGTCATCATCATTATTATCATCATAATCATTTGTTCAAGATTCGTTTTACTTGCTGCCATGGATGAAAAGAGATCATTTCCCACTAGATTGCCAAATTGATTTTCTGATGATCATCTGATCTGTATGAAGTCCTACTCGTTCTTCGTATTCATTGCAAGATTAGAGATTTCTTGAGGTAGTGTCAGAGATACCATACTACTAGGTTTTGGTGAAAATCGAGGAGGAGTCAATATGAGGATCCGTCTTACTTCAGCCGTCTCTTTCTCTGTCTTTGTCGCAATTAAAGACATGTCAAACATAGACCTTTAACTCTTATCCTTGAGTGGCCCCTGGGCCTTGATTAATGGTGACCCACCAGTAATGAAAGTGTTGTATAGCCGCCTATATAATGTGTATATATACGTGTCTCTGTAAAGTATGTATAATTTAAAACGTTTATGTTATACTTGTGTGTATACAAAGTGTTCGTCTAATAATGTTCATACTTAGGAAAGCGGATGAATATACAGTTGTCAAGAAATAAGCATATAAACAGACACCTAAATTCTCTTCTGAAATATATATATAAAAGGTCTATATTCAATTACACCGTTCACAAACGGGACAAATAACATTTTACGTACAGTTTATAACATCGAGGTGAATAGATATCCTTGTTTGCTTGGAACACCAAACAAGGTAGACATACCTTCTTGTATAATTCTTTTTTTTTTTTTTTTTTGATAATTGAAGTTATTTTTCTCTGAAGGCAACACTAAATACAGGTTATAATTTATGTATACTTTATTCACGCTTCCCTTGGAGTATGCAGACGTTTATCTGTTGGGGTTTCTACATCTTCTACCTTTTACAACTGGACGCAGAGATAAAATCTCTTCCGGGCCAATAACTCCAGTCTTGGCTGAACACCGTCCGTTGGTCAACTGACTTTGACCTTGTTTATGTGACTATAACATAACCTAATTTCTTTCTTAGATATCCACGTCATGTAATTTACTTCTTTGGTAAATATTATTGTTTTGTTTCTGAACTAAAATTACTTGATTATCATAAATATCCTGTAGATGTGCTGTGTGTCAATAACACGGTTTACGCAGTACTAGCTTGAACCAACTTGCTTGTGTTCAAGTTAAGTACAGAGAGGTCGAAAAGTTAAGATTAACAGGCTTTAAACTCATTGATTCGGGACGGACGTGTGGCACCTGCATGATAGCAGGGGGTAACGAGGCAGGTCAATGCATGTTCAGTGCAAGTTGTGTTGACGGGATTTGGTACTCCACACCACACCTCAATATATAAGGAAGAAACACGTGAGGTTTTGGTAATTAGAATCGTAACTACACTAGAATCAGAGCCAGTTAGAACGAGAGTCTCTAAGTGAAGATGAGGAAACGGAGAAGAACAAAGAGATCTGAATCGATTCAGCGATGCAGAAGTCCTCCCAGGAACGAGGAAAATCCTGAATAAAGGCTGTTTACAAAGAATAATATACAAGTTATCAATAATTTTCCCCACTCTTTATCTGTGCCTAAACCTAAACATAGATTCCATGATCAAAGCTTCTTTCTTAGAACCGCACGCCTGTAGAATTGTCTTCCGTTTTCCTGCTTTCCAGCTGTCTATAATATGGTTGTCTTCAAGTCCAACGTGAACAAGTTTCTGATGAGCCGTTCCACTTGTTAACAAATTTACCGAACTTCCATTACTATCGATTACTATATTGTCCTTTTGACTACTCTACACTCTTTAACCCTTATCCTTGAGTGGCCTATCGGCCTTGATAAGTGGTGACGCCTATGTAAAAAAAAAAAAAAGTTGTGTTTTAGGAACATGCATGATTGGATTTCCAGATTGAAAGCAACCGTCGCAAGAAGGAACCGACCGAAGAAAGAAAAAAAAGGTACGTGCCTTAAGATGTCATAGACTGTATGAATGTGACACACACACACACACACACACACACACACACACACACACACACACACACACACACACACATGACTGTATACATGTATGTGCACACACAAGGACAACTCATCAACGGCCATGTCATAGTTATATACACAACATACGAATAACCCTAACCCTAACCCTAACCCATCAACGGCTATGTCATAGTTATATACACAACATACGAATTATGTAAACCTACATGCACAAAATTTACACCCAAGTACACAACAAATATTTTATTGTTTTAAATATTTATTTTCTAACAACATTCTTCGAAATATTTCATATTTCATTAACATTGAACATATGGCAGTTTATCTGTATCTCACTTGCTGTCTATGGTACTTTTTTACATAGACATCACCACTTATCAAGGCCCAGAGGCCACGAGGATAAGGTTTAAAGAGTGTACACTAGTCAACTGGACAATATAGTAATCGTTAGTAATGGAAATTCGGTAAATGTTTTCACTTAAGTGGAACGGCTCATCAAGAACTTGTTTACGCTAGACTTGAAGACAACCATATTGTAGTCAGCTGGAAAGCAGGCAAACGGAAGACAGTTCCACAGGCGTGCAGTTCTAAGAAAGAAACTTTGGATCTCTGAGTCATAATATCCAGCAAAAGAACGTTCTTTTTAGGTTCTGTGCAGAAGTCTGATTAAATCAAAAACAGCAACAACAACAAACAGCAGTCTTGACACTCCTGCATATTAAAATAAACTTATCTTACTACCAAATGCATTATACCATTTTTCTCCCAGTCGTTATTTGTGAGTTTCCTGATGAATGTTTGCAACTTTAATATAAGAATGATTTCCTTGATTTCTTGTTTGATTCCCGACTGTTAGAAAAGAGTTGGAGTAGATGAGAACCATAAGAACCCCGATATATAATGGGGAGGAATATAAAATGAAACGAGGAATAATACAAACACCTTGGCATAGAAGAGAGTAATTCAATTCAACATGCCAAGATGAGAGAAAATTTGGCAGAGAATATTTACGCCGTGTAAAAAAAAATGTGAAACAGAACTAACAAACAAAAACAAGATGACTGCCATTAACCAACTAGCCATGCCTGGGATAACATACAGCTTCGGCATTGTTGACTGGCCACAAAATAAGATAAACAGATGGACACTAAAATACGGAAAATGCTGGCACTGTAAAGAATAAGATAGGAGCAGGAGGTATGAGCCTCTCAGAGATTGACCATCAGCATCGTGCAACTATCGTGAGCACTGGACATTTTATGAGCTCCGAAAATCCAAATCTAAAAATGGTGCAGGAACACAATGAAACATATCATGTCTCATGTCCATCGTCTTTCAGGATGCGGTCCTGGATATGACCTTAAACTGTATCTGATGGTGAGGCCCCAGCTTGTGGGCTTTGGGGAGTATGGAGCCACCCTTTAATTGCCATTGCTCCCAGGTCTACTCTGACCTGGAGGGGTAGTACCTGTTAGGGTCCCAACTATGGGTTAAATAGAAACCGACTTAAAAAAAAAAAGACAAATATACTCTATTAAAAAATTGTTCTTCAAAATTACTGGATTCGGTATTAAATAACCTGAAAAGGGTTGATATGCCGTAAAACAAAAACAAACAAACAAAACTTTCAGGACGCTTCACCACCGAATCTACACGACTTCTCCAGTTCTCTCGATCTCGCATAAGTTTGCAGGTCCCAAACACTTTCAAATCCTGTGTCCTGTAACAGGTTCTCAATGTAGGCCATTTTTCTTCTACAGCGGTTTGGGTGTCCACCTGACTACAACTTGGACGTCTTCAAGTTCAACATAAACAAACTCCTGACAAACCGCCCCCTTAAGTAAGACACTCTATCAAAACCCTCAATACTAGTGATTACTACAATACTATCTCATTGATTACTGTACACACAATAACCCTTATCCCTGAGTGGCCTTCGGGCCTTGATAAGTGGTGACCCCCATGTAAAAAAAAAAATAAATCCATAGAACCAGCTTGCTGGCTTCCTCTTTGCTGTGTCTCATGCAGTGACCAGCTACTCTCATCCTTTCTGTACTTTCAGTGATATTGGTGGTAGGTCACCATAAAGCTGTTAGTTTGCTGCATGGCTCCTCCATGATGTATTTAAGGCCATCCTAAGCATCCGTGTGTAACAGCCATTCAGTCTCTGCATCAGTGCATATGTAAGAGTCTATGCCTCAGCACCATAGAAAAGGACTGTTTCTACTGTGATAACAAAGAGTCTTACTTTCAGCTTTTCTGAGAGAGTGGATAACCATATCTTCCTCACCTTGTGACATGCACTCCATATCAATGCTTTTCTTACTTCAAAATCTTTTTCAGTGCTCTCTGACCATGCTCCAAGGTACTGAAAGTTCTCAACAACCTTGAGCAGAGTCCCATCAAGTGCTTTCACTGCAATTGGGTCAACGTGATTGAAGGCCTGTATCTCTCTTTTCTTGGCCTTGTAGTACAATAAAACAATACCAGCAGAACTAAGTCCATCACGAAACTGGCCAAACATTTTAGACAAGACTGCCGGACACGTGAGATAGAATCAGAAAATAAGTATCTCTAATAGTACCATAATTTTAGTAGAGTAAGGAATGGTTTCATTCTAGAGGAGTAGCAGACTATTGCTGCTTGGTCTATTAAATTGAAAAAAAGATACAATTACTCAAAACATATTTCCCCCATTTACGCAATTAATTGGGAATGAAAAGTAAATAAAATAAAATAAAACGAAATAAATAAAAAAACTGTTTTGTAGTCAAACGAAATGCTACCAGGTGGCGCCTCAAGCTGCCATTTCTACAAGAGCGAGGCTGAAATTTGTCCAAATGATTTATCTGTTTGTGCTGATTTTTCGAAGAATTCACAACAAATGATTTTATTTCAATGAACGGGGGGGGGATTATTCTTTGCGTTTTTTAAAGGGTTTTTAGAATGTCATATAATAGTTAAGATTGATTTTATGTTTGACAGTGTCAAATTTATCCTAAAATGTTTTATGCACCTATTTATTCATGCATTTTATCTTTCAAGTAGCAGGGCTACCAGACGTTACCCGGAATCATAATAAACTGAAGCAGAAGAGTTTAAAAAATGCTTAATATTTTTATATTAAAAATTCTACCCACCTACCTCTTCCAATCCAAGTTTCACTTGCCAATTTCTCCACATCTCTCCCTCTTTCTCTCTCTCTCTCACCCACAAATCACTCTCTACCCCCTCTGTCACACCCACACATCTCTCTCTATCCCCCCTCTCTCACATACACACATGTCTCTCTATCCCCCTCTCTCACATACACACATTTCTCTCAATCCCCCTCTCTCAAATCCACACATCTCTCTCTATCCCCTCTCTCACCCACACATCTCTCTCTATCCCCCTCTCCACACCCACACATCTCTCTCTGTATCCCCCTCTCTCACAACCACTCATCTCTCTCTCCTCTTTCTCACACCCACACCTGCACCTCTTTTTCATCTTCGACCATTCCTCCTTCTTATATAATAGATAACATTAGAAATGGCTAAAACCCCGAAACCCTCTGATTAAACCTGTCACAATTGATGTCCAAAAATGAATATATAAATTTTAAATTTTAGCTATTAATAGAAGACCGCCCAACATTTCCTGGTCATTAGATACGCTTAAATATATTTTAATGTATGCAGATGTCGTATTTATTATTATAGAGCCACTACTCCATTTATCATTATATTGTACCCAATATATAGTAGTGCTTCCCCAGCATGACCCTGTAAGATACGCTTAAATATATTTTAATTCATGCTGATTTCGTATATATTATTATAGAGCCAATCATCTGTTGATTATTATATTGTATATGTCACATTAGAGGTGATTACTGGTGTGCCGCAAAGAGATTAAAAAGCCATCAAAGTCTTGCTGCAGTTCTTAACTTCGTACCTATGTAAACTGGGAATTTCTTACCTAAACAACATTAAAAATAAAAAACGTGGAAGACTTACTTACAAGCATTGAAGAAGAGTTAAGAGTATATTTCTCACATGTTCGCTCACATATTGCTGCAGTAGTTAAAAAAACACCAGGCACAACTGTCCCACTGACATTCACCATTATTATTCTATACCAGATATTGAATACGGGATATGTTGATTCATGTGAATAAAAATTTCCTTATAAATAATTGGAATTTGCCAGGTGAAGGTCAGACGATGGCATTACAAATATACATGCATAACGTAATAGCTATTGATTAACGTTTTAATTTTTAGCCTTATAGCAAACATGTCTTCATAGCTCAGGCATTAACATCAAATGAAAAAGTAAATCGTAAGCTAAACGTTTTGGTTTCGATTCTCAGTAGTGGCGCACGAGTCAGTTTTTTTTTAAACTTTTTAAATCAATATATATTGGGTCTAATATAATACAATAATAAGGATGAAAATTGCATTAATCAAAATATCATATTCATTTTAGGAGGTACTTGGCTCTTATATGGATATGAGAATTGTTATCGGCAGTGAGATACCTACTAGAGTGGTCGAATGGTCCAGCCATTTTTCCAGCGATATTGGCAACAGCTTTGATGTATGTTTTCCATTTCAGATCAGGAGTGAAGGTCAGTCGCAGAAGCTTTCCTGGGGGCTCTTACATTGTCATTTTCAAATGTAATGTTACACTTGCAATGAATTGTACCCATACGGCATTAAATTTTATTTTCGATGCTTCTAATATTCATCATTCAACTGAAAATCTGTCCCACTAATTAACTTTTTACCTTGAATGGCTTTTAGCCTTGTTAAAACTTGAATTATTAATAATTTTTTCATGTATGATTAATTACAATCAAATTCTTTAAACCACACTATTTGAAGATCTACAATTTAACCATAGCAAAATCCTCATACGTAACAGAATCAGTGCCTTCTGACCTAGATCACAGTGTAGTTTCTGTTCTGAGGCCATACGTCACAGTTTCTGTCCTCAGGCAGTGGAGAAAAAATCCTTCATGACCAAAGATAGTTTTTATTTTTGTTCCTATCCAGAGTGCACCCTTTTCGGAGCTGGATCCTCCCCACATGCATCCGTATATATATATATATATATATATATATATATATATATATATATATAGAGAGAGAGAGAGAGAGAGAGAGAGAGAGAGAGAGAGAGAGGGAGAGATACAAATATACAAATATACATTTATATATATATACATTTATATATATATTTATATATGTATACATTTATATATATATATATACATTTATATAAAAATACATACATTTATATATATATATATATATATATATATATATATATATATATATATATATTTATATAAAAATACATACATTTATATATATATATATGTATATATTTATATATATACACATTTATAAATATACTAGCCTGGTTGCCCGACGTTGCCTGGGTGTTTGGAAATGTGTGTTAAGGAAAAAAAAAGTGGTAGTAGGAAGGCAGGCTCGAACCCGTACCGCAAAGGAGGAAAAGAATGTGAAAAAAAAGTGACGTCTTTGCTGGTGTGCCCATCGCCAAACCGAAAGTGACAAATGTTTAAATTAAGGCTAGTCAATCGAAAAGAGGTGATGACTTTTGCAAATATCGGCTAAAAAAAGCGACCCCTCCTTCTAGAAAAGTGGCCAATTGAGGGTGAAAGAATTAATGTTTTTAGACAATGTTTCGATATTTGTCGTATGAAGGATCGAGTTTCAAAACGATACTGATCTTGTGAAAATCCGTCGCCTCTGTCGAAAGTTTTAGGTAAACATACATACATGCATACATACAAACGTACAAACATACATACATACGTACATACATACATACATACATGTATGCATACATACATCCTTTTAAACAGACAAGTGAGATTTATATTATAGACTAACGGGGGTACCCGGCGTTGCCCGGGTGTTATGAAGTGTGTGTGCTCTTAAATCAAAAAGAAACCCGGAGGGGGGATAAAAATGTTTTGGTAAGTTGGTAGGATCGAATCCGAAGCCCTGAAGCGAAGTTGGAAAATAAAATGTGAAAAAAAAAAACAAAAAAAAACATGATGCATTAATCGCTCGGCCAGCCAAAATGAGTTATTGAAAGCTATTTGAATTTATTTAAGTAAGAAGAGAATTTACAGTTGCCCGCACGGAAGCCGACATTGACCAAACGTTACATCACTTTCTAGAGACCACTAGCCGAGCAAATTAGGCACAAGGCCGATTTTTAATGTGAGGAGTGAAGGGGAAATGGGGACCAGCTACCCGGGGAGTAGGGGAGCTGGATAGTGACAATTGGTATGAAGAATTACCCCTACATTTATCAAGGTCTTATATGTGGGGTTGACCCCACATATGGGTTTTGCTTGCAGTATCTGCCGGAACAGATACTACAGTTTGATCTTGGCGCGAAGGCCAGGAGGGCGCCCACTGAGCGTCGGCCATAGATTCGAATCGAGTTTCGCTTTTTTTATACCGAAAAGCGAAAACAATATGCGGCGATCCCAAAATGTCGAATATTTAACGTTTCAAAGTCGGGCAAATTAAATAGACGGGCGACGCCTGTTCATAACTCGTAGATATTATGATTTCGACGTGATAAAAAAAAGTTTTAAAAATGAGCGACGGCCTCGAGAAGCCGCCGAAAAAATCCTTTTGCAGACATACAGAAAAAGCGAACATACGTACATACACACATTTTCGCTTTCATATATATATAGATTAACACACACACACATACACACACACAAACACACACACACACACAAACACACACACACACACACACATATATATATATATATATATATATATATATATATATATGTATAAGCACGTCTGATTGAACACGACAGAGTTATTTTTTCCGATTTTTCTGGATATCTTTTGTAATCACCGAACGGTCTTTTTTCTTTCAGCTGGCATGTTGTATAAAATGGCGCCCAAAAGTTCTTTTTCAGCCATATTCTACTCAAGCGTTTCAGTCGGTGCATCCGATTATCATTAGGAGTGATTGCTGTTGTTACTATTTTCTTTTTGTGTATTTATAGTTTTTTTGTTTTTTTAACGGTGAGTGCAGGGTGGTTAGGGGCGAATTATGTTTATTTTTAATTTTGTTTTTTTTGTTTTTCTTGTTTTAAAAAAATTATAAATACAGCAAGCCTCAAAAGGGAAAGAAAAAGAACAAGATAACAACATTAATCGCTCTTGATGATAATCGGATGCACCAATGGAAAGCGCTTGAGTAGAATATGGCGGAACAACAACTTTTGAGCGCCATTTTATACAACATGCCAGTTGAAATAAAAAAGATCACTCGGCGATCAGAAAAAGATATCCAAAAAAATCGGAAGAAAATATAACTCTGTCGTGTTCAATCAGATGTGCTTAGATAATGACTTGCTACCCAAATATACAAATATGTATATTTACATATACATATTATTATTATTATTATTATTATTATTATTATTATTATTATTATTATTATTATTATTATTATTATTATTTTATGTTTCTATATAAAATTTTATTATATTTAAAGTATTTACTTTTACAGTGCTCAATACGTAAGTAGAGCTAGTTTGTAAGTTTTGAAAATATTTATGGCTACACAGAATTTTCCGTATTTCATCCTCCTGAGGATTCGTCAGACTAATGGTGAATCCTCCTGAGGATGAAACGCAGAAAATTCTGTGTAACTTAATTTCTATATTTATTTTAAAAAGTTTCTATATATATATATATATGTATACTAGCACGGAGGTGGAGGCTTTGCCCAGACGTAAAATACGTTTAAATATGATATTTTTATTTGTCCAGATTTCGCATATATATTATTATAGAATTGTGTTTTCAAAAGTAAAAAAAAATGTACTTAGATGCCATCAGCTAGAAGCGAAACCGAAACTGTAGCATTCAGAGCTGGTGACGTTATCACTGTACCAACATGACACACATTATAATCGATTAAAATTAATAATTAAACATAAACTAAGATGAATGTACAAAATATTTAACGATTTTTTCAATTTTGACTAATTTTTGACTCCTTAAACAATTTTACCGGCTAAAGACCCATAAAAGAACGGTCCGTAAGAAATCTAATAATTTAAGGACTCTAACACCGCTATTTGACTTTTAGTTTCGGGGGATATAATGATAGAAAATATGGAGACAGGTAGACCGACATATAGCCGTTTATATATATATATATATATATATATATATATATATATAATTTAAAGGAGGTTAGAACAGTAGTCTAAAGAGCAGAATATATTTTAATGTGATAGTAAAATTACTAATTTAATTAAAATACGATAAAAGAACAGTGCTCGTTGTAATTCAGATATATAATAAGCTCGATAGGCAAATATCCTAGAGCTACTTTAATATTTAGTAATGTGATTGATAATTTAAAATTCAAATTAGAATTAAAAATTAAAAAATCTGTTTCATAAGAAGGAACAACAACAAAGTCAATGATTTGTACGATTGTTTCGGAAACGCTGTTTTTATTGTGATAGACATTAAGCCACAGACAATAATTTTGACATACAGTTTTTTTTTAAAACAAAGTCTCCTCATCAGCAAAATTATTGGGTGGGTTTCTTTTATATGTAAAAGACACCATAAATAAACCTAGCAATTTTTTAAGGCAGATGTATATTTTAATACATCTGCCTGCTAGGTTTATTTATGGTGTCTTTTACATATTATATAAAAAAAAAACACCCAATACTTTTGCTGATGAGGAGACTTTGTTTAAAAAAAAACTATATGTCAAAATTATTGTCTGTGGCTTAATGTCTATCACAATAAAAAACATCGTTTCCGAAACGATCGTACATATTATTGACTTTGTTGTTGTTTCTTCTTATGAAACAGATTTTTAATTTTAATTTTAAATTGTCAATCACATTACTAAATATATATATATATATATATATATATATATATATATATATAGAGAGAGAGAGAGAGGGGGGGGCAGAGAAGTAAGAGAGAAAGAGAGAGAGAAGTAAGAAAAAAAGAGAGATGGATAATTTCCAATCTGCATTGTAAAGCCAAGATTTAAAGATTAAAAATGATTTGTGTGACGACTTTTCGATTACAACTTCAATATTCTCTTATTTAAATAGAAGCGACATTACAACCTGTTAATTCTAATTAACAACTCCAGGCAAGAAAAAAAATAATGAAAACCTTTTAAAAATTAAAATAATGTAATTATTCTTAATTAGTATGAGTTCAGAAATCATTTTCTTTCTTGTTTTATTTTTTAGAATTAGTTTTATAATCTAATTTTCAATTTTGAGTCGGTTTAATTATTTATATTTTTTTGTTAAAATTTTATCCTTTAATTTCATTAATACTTTTCATTTTTTCAGAATGACATATTGTAACTTCATATCATTCGTTTGTATTTAATATAATTTCATTGTTAAATAATTAGAATCTTGTTATGAGTGGAAATGTTTAGATGTACAGGGTTCAGAGGGAGGCACCTGGTATTGTAACCCTATACCTTAAGTAGAGATTAGTTCAACTGGTGGGAATTTCGAGAGGATGCCATGGAGTGCAATTCAGCACGGCCTGGTGACGAACGGAAATATACTCAGTACCCCGGCAAAGTAAGGTCAAGGGTCAGCTCCCTAGACAAAACAGCTAGATGCAGGTGTTGATTACATGAGAAATTAGATTGTTTGGAGGATCGGAATAGAGTTTGATGGTTTGGTTTGGTTGTTTTGTTTTACGGCATATCAACCCTTTTCAGGTTATTTAATACCGAGTCTGGTGATTTTGAAAAACGATTTTTTAATATAGTATATTTGTTTTTTAAGTCGTATTCTATTTAACCCATAGTTGGGACCCTAACAGGTACTACCACTCCGGGTCAGAGTGGACCTGGGAGCAATGGCAATTAAAGGGTGGCTCCACACTCCCTAAGGCCTGCAAGCTGGGGCCTCACCATCGGATATAGTTCAAATTCATATCCAGGGCCAGTTTGAAAAGCAGTTTTACATCGGTGGAGCCAGAAGCAGACGTGCTCAACTATGTAGGGATCAAAGTGAATGTCTTCAAGACTGCTGTTCATCAAAAAATCCTTTAAAATCCGAGTGTAGTATCTGTTCTGATGCTACACTTAAGTTAATGTATCCTCAGTCATTGTAGGGGTCATCCTTCTATACTAAGGCAATTTTTATTTTTGACTACTGCCAGAGTGCCCCTTTTTAGGTGGGGGCTGATTTTTCCCCTCACATTAAAAACGACCTTGTGTCACCTTTTGTTTTTATGGAGAAACAAATAAATACCAATAAGTAGAAAGCAATATATTTTATAAAGGGTTGACTTTTTTGGTCTCTCCTCAGACTGTATTTCTCTCCCAAGAAAATCTTTGAATCGTCAACAAGCCTCTTGTGTTTCCATATATGAAATTCATTCGTCTTAGGTAACAGAAAATTACAGCAACTGGAAGATCGACGATACAAATCAATGACCACACACAGGGGAAAGAGATGATGGAAAGGATGAAACCAGAGCAGGAGGGAATCATAGATTAAAACTCAGATGAGCACTTGTCATGAAAATAACGATAGAGCAGAGAGAGGCTCGAAACATCTCTTCTGTGAGAAAGAGGTTGCAGAGAGGAGGAAAGTCATCGCCTACTAGATTTTAAAACCGGTTTTGAATTCTGTCAATGCAAGATAGCGTCTTCTGAGCAACTCCTGCATAAATGTGGCAACAGTACTCCATTTTAGGACATATCTGACTCTTATACAACAGAATACCGTGTCGAGAGTAAGATACCTTCTGGAGCGGTAAAATGATGCAACCATTTTTCCAGCAACATAGGCAACAGATTTGATGTAAGTCTTCCATTTCAGGTCAGGAATGACGTTCAGACCCAGACGCTTGTCAAAGTAGGGAGTTTCTAAGAAACAAGAGCCATTCATATCAACTGCAGCCAAGTGGTGATCAGAGCATTTATGGTGAAAAGATGGAAGCTTGGTTTTAGATGCGTTAAAATTAATCAGCCACTTTTTACCTCATTGCACCATATACTCAAGGACTGAGGGGAGAGATCCAGAGAGATCTCTGTCATTGTTGGTCTTTAAAGTGTTGCCATAGATCGTAGTGTCATCTGCATATACGTCGATGAATGTGATCTGGGAGATCGTTGATAGATATCAGGAAGAGAATTAGGTCCAGAACGGATCCTTGAGGCATGCTAGTATTGATACTTTGATCTTTGGACTTCGGCTCATCGATAATTACTCGTATAAACTTACTGAAGAGAAAAGCTTTGATGGTTGAGACGGCATTCCCAGATATTCCATATCTGAAAATCTTGTGAAGTAAACCTTTATGCCAAACCCTGTCAAATTCTTTTTGATATGTTAAGAGCTATTGCTTTTGAGAGGAACCCCCTGATTCTATGTGAAATTACAGTGAGTACAGCAGCTGTAGGTCTCTGAGAAGGTTGCTTTTGCTGTGGTCGTTGACAATTTCTCTATTTAACACAGATTCAAGTAAATTACTCATGACACACAAAAGACTAATTATTCTGTACTGAGATGCAGAAGACCGACTTCCAGTATTTTTAAATACTGGGCAAACTAAGTTTACATAAGATTCTGGAAAGCATTACTCTTTTAAACATCGATTGAACAGCGTTGCAAGAATGAGTGCTAGTTCTAGTTTCAGTTTTATAACTGGAATATAAGCAGGACCAGATTCTTTGCTGGTATCAAGGTTCTTGATGAATGGTTCAACATTACAAAAAGATATATGGATGTAGCTCAGATTATTTTCCAAGGTGTCGCGAAGTAGTTCTCCTTTAGGCATCGATTAGGCAAGAATGGGTGCCAGTTCCGGTTTCAGTTTTTTTTTTTTGTTTTTTTTTAGTACATTTTTCTTTACATAGGTTTAACCACTTATCAAGGCTCAAAGACGACTCGAGGATAAGGATTAAGAGCGTACAGTAGTCAATTGAACAATATAGTAATTGTTAGTAATGGAAATTCGGTAAATTTGTTAACTTAAGTGGAACGGCTCATCAAGAACTTGTTTACGTTAGACTTGAAGACAATTAGATTGTAGTCAGCTGGAAAGAGAGAAAACGGAAGACAGTTCCACAGGCGTGCAGTTCTAAGAAAGAAGCTTTTTTCATGGAATCTCCACTGTGAAAAATTTCCCCCACTCTTTATCTGTGCCTAAATCAAAACATGGATTCCATGAACAAAGCTTCTTTCTTAGAACTGCACGCCTGTGGAACTCTGTTCCGTCTGCCTGCTTCCCACCTGACTACCACTTGGATGTGTTCAAGTCCAACGTTAACAAACTCTTAATGAACCGCCCCCTTAAGTAAACACTTCATCAAATCTCCACATTAACGTAATGTACTTGCAATAACCTTTATCCCTGAGTGGCTTCCGGGCCTTGATAAGTGGTGACCACTGTGTAAAAAAGAAATAAAAATTTTAAAAAAAGTAATTAAGGAAGAAAGAATCTTGAAAATGAAAAGCCATAGCAGTTCCCACTAATATGGTATTGAAGGGTCCTATTAGAATCTATTGTGTGGTCACTAAATTGCAGTGCAGCAGCCCCTGTATTTTGCAACTGCTGCGTGGGAGCATCCTTGGGAGTTACTCCATGGTTTGGGTCCCTGACTATCAGGTGGATAACGTCAGCTCAAGAAAACGTTTACCTCCAGCAGCCTTATTAGTGACATAGCAACAAAAATAATGTGGAAAAAGAATTGACCGTGTGGAACAATAAAATTATCGCACCAGAAAAGACGACATGATTCCATTTTCGATTGATGAAAACCGGTTTTCTTTTTTTTATTGAAGACCATCTATTAATTGTCCAGTTGTGTACAAATCCCAAAGGGGATAGGAGCTTTCTATCATGTCTGAAAGTGACACAATATTCAACGAGCAAGATCGGAGATGCGCCACTGTACAACTCATGCTCTCTACCGATCCAAAATATGACAACAAGACCATTGCCAGCAACCTCAAAATGCAAATCCGGGCGGTTCAACTCTTGAGGGCACAGCTCAATGAAGTTTCCAGCATCAGTTATGGTCTTTGGTGTGGCTTCAAGTGAGGGACACATCATGCCACCTCATATCGAAGTCAGCTTAAAAGTCAACACCAAATTGTATCTGGATGTGCTGAAGAGTGTGGTGATCCTTTGGTGCAATCCAGTGGCCGCTGGCAGACGCTGTGTGGAAGCAGGACTCGGTGCTTGGCTTCAGAAGGAGTGCTATGAGTTTGTACCCTTCTCTCACTGGCCCCCTTCCTCCCCGATCTGAACCCACTGGACTACTTCGTTTGGTCATAGGTCGAGAAGATCACCAAAGCCAGACTGATCGCTACCATCTGCCGAGTATCCGCCAAGCTCTCGCCAGAGCTTTTGGAAAAGGCATGCTCCTAGTTCTGGACCCATATTGAGGTGGTGATGTAGACTGAAGGCGGCTCCATCGAATAGATGCCAGCTCTACTACATAATCAAGTTACCTGATTTGATTTTTCCAATAAAAGTTATAAAATAAAGCTGGAGTGTTGTTTTCTTTATGGCGACAAATTTATCGTTCCACCCTGTAGTCATCTCTTGCTGCTGCTCGCACAAAACTAGACGAGTATATAGCGTTTTCTTCCCCATTGTCAGAAACATCACTCATTCACTGAAGATAAGAACTGAGAGACAAAATAGGGGCAGCGAGAGTTTCTGGGTTGCCAAAAATGCATCCACAATTCCTTTTCTATTCTGTTTTAGGAAAAAAAAAACTAAGTATTGTACTTTATAAGTACATAATTTTTGAAAGATAAGTTTGGAAAGAGGTCCTCATCTTGTTGTGACTCTTGGACTAAGAGAACAATAGCTTTGAAAGGGAGATAAATGTGCATACTTATCGGGCTCAGAGATAAGAATTTCGCATAACTACTTTAACTAATAACGGTTTTTAAAATGACAAATATTTTGTAATGTTACACTTTAACCGTGTCATTAGATTTCAACCACTCGGACCCGCACTTGTCTGGAGCTTCATTGCAAAGGAACAAACAATTTAACGGTTATATTACCGTAACTTTTTACAGGATATTTGCCATTTTAAAAACCGTTATTATTTAAGGATGAGAAATATAAGCAAAATAGCTATACTTTTTCAGATTGGGCCATGTCTCTGGCTAGTGTCATACATATCTGGACACATTTTACAGGTTATTGGACGGCATTTGGTTGCTGGTAACTTAAGACTAAACTTGTTTACGTTGGACTTGAAGACGATCAAATTGTAATCAGTTGGAAAGCAGACAAACGGAAGAGAATTCCACAGACGTGCAATTCTAAGAAAGAAGCTTTTTTTCATGAAATGTACGTTAAGTTTTACGCGCAGATAAAGAGTGGGTGAAGATATTGATAGTGGTTTCAACTAGACGAGTGTTTTGCGTGAAAGTCAAATTTTGTTTCTGCATTCTTGGTGTTTTTGTAAAGGATTTCTTACTTGTTTTAACCTGTTCCTCTTGGGGGCGAATTCTTACACTTTTATCTGTCAAGAAGCATTTGTTTAATTTTAGTAATTTGGAGTTATAATTAAGGCGGATTATTTTAGTCCGATTTGAAGCATATTTTTTGGGGTACAAACCATCTTTTTATTTAACAATTGCTGATAAATATAAAAATAAGTCGAGACCACGAGGTATCTTTGTTGTTACACCGAAATTGTTGATTCAGTTTTGAAAGGCAACGTCAGCAAAAGAATATTTAATAAACACACGTAAAAAAAGATGAGGTGGGGGGAGAAGTGGAAGGAAGGGATATAGGAAGAGGAAGGTAAAGAAAAGAAAAGAAGGTGGATGAAAAAGAGAAAAAGAAGGAAAAAGGGGTGGAAAAAAGAAAGAATAAGAATTGTTTTGCTTTTTTTTTAAGGAACATAATGAAGAAAGCGAGGGAGAAAAAAAAACGAGGCTGGGAAGAAGAGGAAGATATGAACAAAGAAGCAGAAGATGGATAAAAATTAGAAAGAGGAGAAAAAAGAGAGAAAATAAGAATTGTTATTTCTAAGAATATGGAAAGGAAAAGAGGGAGAGGGGACAAATAAGACAAATTGGAGTAAGATGGGTAAAAAGTAGAAAAAAGAAAATGATGAAAAAAGGGGAAGTATTGGTATTAGTCAGAAGAAAAAAAGTGAAAAGGAAGAAGAAAAAGAAGAAGAAAAAGAAAGCGGAAAGGAAGAAGAAAAAGAAGTAAAAAATAGAAAAAGATAAAAAACAAAGATGAAAATAAAGAAAAAGAAAGAGATAAGAAAAAAAGAAGGTGAACAAGAAGGAAAAAAGAAAAGATGGAAAAATGAAGAACAAGATAAAAAGGAAAAAAAGATTAAAAAAAAAGAAGAAAACGATAAAAAAAACCGAAGAAAAACAGAAAAATGAAGAAACAAAAAAAAAGAGATGAGAAAGAGAAAAAAAAGAAGTTTTTTCCATCCTTTTGGACCCTTTATGACTATTTGGTGTGGCGCCAGTCAATACCGACACTACAATTTTTTTGCGGGGGGAGGGTAGTTAATTCCAAATTTTGCGGTTTTAGTTTTCTTATTTCCATGTGAGGTTCCGTTATCTTTTTGTTTTGCTTATATTGCAGTTTTCTTATGGTCGATTTGGGCTTGTTAACTCATGTGGGTTAAACTCTGAATTCAAGTTTTCCTTAAAATTTCAGCATTACCGTCTGTTGTATAGTCTTAGTCTTTCCTTTGATTCCAATTTCTCGTATTCTTTTATTTTTTTTCATGCTCTTTGAGACTATTTATAGTACTCCTACAATTATTGGTATTATATTAGTATTCTTTATGTTTTACATTCATTTCGGTTCTTTAGCAAGTTCTGCACTTTTGTTTCGTTTTTCTGTCTTTTTGATCTCCTCCACTGTGGTCTGCTGTGACGGCAAAATCTAACAATTTGGCAGTTTCTTTCCTTCTTGTTAATTATTATCATGGCGTCTTGTTTTCTTGCTTGGGTGGGTTTATCTGTACCTCCATTTTCCAAAGTATTGTTTGATTTTCGTTATTATTATTATAATTATTATAATTATTATTATTATTATTATTATTATTATTATTATTATTATTATTAATTATTAATTATTATTAATATTATTTATTATTAATATTATTATTGTTTTTATTATTATCATTATTAATTTTATTAGCATTATTATTATTGTTGTTATTGTTATTATTTTATTAATTATTATTATTATTATTACTATTATTTCATTAGTAGTATCTTTATTATTATTATTATTTTATAATAATAATAATAATAATAATAATAATAATAATAATAATAATTATTATTATTATTATCATTATTATTATTATTATACATATTTTTATTTATTATCATTGTTATCATCATTATTATTAATGTACTTATTACTATTATTATTATTTTTATTATTATTATTATTATTATTATTATTATTATTATTATTATTATTATTATTATTATTATTATTATATCATTTTTGTTATTAATATTAATTCCGAAAAACTTTGAAAACAGAATGGGCGAGATTGGAATCAGGGGGATGGCTGAGAAGATACAACGGAAAACATTAATGAAAGACGGCTGCAATAGTAAGGAAAATCCTTGAGTGCACAAACTAGTGTACATGAGTTACAAACGCCAAGCAGCAATATAGAGGCTACAATAAAAATAAAAACAGTACATGAAACCAAAAAAACTGAAACTGCATATGTTGTGTAGCAGGTCGGGTGTTCATATTGGGGACATAACGGAACATGTGTAACGGGGACTCATAATACATGGATAACAATAGTGATGATGAGGGAGAGATATTTATAACAGTTCCTATAAACACATATAGAGGGAGATACCTTACTAATGATGATGGTGGAGAGGATACATACTACTTGGAAGGGGTTGTACAAAGTTCTTTACAAGATGATAAAACACGTTTACCTTTTCTGTTGTAAGGAATGACGACACGAGATAACAGTTACAAAATGTAGATGATTTCCTTATTCATCATCCGGCCGATCGGTGATGTCAGGAATTCAAGCCTTTTCGACTATATGATCTACTCTCCTCCCTTCGCTTCTAAGGGAGTCTTCTCTCGATCTTTCCTGATTCTCTCTCTGACTCTCACTGCCTTTGTCTTTTTTTTTCTCTAACCTCGAACCCTCGATCCCTATATTGAGAAATTTCCTTTGTTTATGACGTCAGAAGTGTGTTCCCCAACGTGACTAATTATCACGTGGATTTCATGCCTATCCAACACACTTTTGCCAAACAAAGAATCGTCAATTCTAATTGTTTAATATCTAACCTTTTTTTAAACAATATTTTTTAGCCCTCATTGTCCATTCTTTTAACTGACATATTTAATATCCAGATTTCTAAAAGAATGAACAGTCGACTCTTTTTCCGACATAAACAATATTTAGCTATTTAATAGAATTAACAATGGACTGAAATCCTTAAAATTCAAATTTCTATTATCTTTAACACTTGCCTGCAGGGTTCGATTCTAGCCTTTTCCTAATATCATTTTCACTTATCTAGTCTGTTTCTTACTTACATGAGAAGGGAACATCCCTTTCATGTAACATATAATCGTCAGTGAAATACCTCTACCCTTCCCTTTCTCGAAAAACACTGTAGTGCTAGCATCAACTGGCGCTACACAAAATAATCAAGGAGGATGGAAAGACCGAAGAGAAGAAGCACTAACCAGACCTCCAGTGGATGAGTACAAAGAAAACTGAGACCTTGGGGAGTCTTATTGTACCCTAAATTCCAGTGATAACCAATGATAATTCTAGTAATGGTAAACGGCTGATGCGATGATGAAAATTCAATTGCAAATGTTATTGAAAGAGATGGAGAGTACTGAAAATCTGGAGACTTGTTGTCATTCAGATTTTAGGGAACACCACCGGTTATTGTCAGTGAGAAATCTTTGAAAATGGACTATGTAAGAACTATTAGGAAGTAAGTAAATAATAATAAGAAGAAGAGAAAAAAGAAAAAGAAGAAAAAAAGAAAAAGAAAAAGAAGAAGAAAAAGAAGAAGAAGAAGAAGAAGAAGAAGAGGAAGAGCAACAACAACAACAAGAATGGTTGAACAAAGAAACTAATAAAAAATTATAATGCAAAAAAAATAAGAGCAGAAAATAAATAAGAATTCCTATTATTTGGATTCATCGAACTACTGCTATCATCTCATGTGTCAGTTTCACAATGTTGCGGTCGATGTAACCTCCGACCTGCTTCAGGAGTTTGGACAGAATTTCAGATTGAACCCTTTATTTACTTCACGGGGGTAGCATGCTCTCGTCCCGTTAGCCATGACTGGATAGAGGTCCTAAGTAATTCGCCATTGTATTTTTCGATCGCCTACACTGAGGATTGAACCTGTAACCTAATATTACTTTTTGAGTTATTTTTTCTAAGTATTCTAACCACTGCGCCACAGGTTATTACATCGACCGAAATTCTGTGAAAATAATATTCAAGATGAGAACAGCAATCCGAAGATTCCAAATGAAACGAATAACCAATCCTCATCTCAAAAATACAGAAAGGTAAGAATTCCTATTGATAAAATACGAAAAGCTTTCAAAAAGGATTAAAAAGGAAGAAAAAAACAAAAGAAGAAAAGAAGAAGACGAAGAAGAAGAAGAAGAAGAAGAAAAAGAAAAGGAAGAAGAAAATGATCTTGAGGTGTGCCAATTGTTTGGCACTTGGTACCTTTTGAAGCAATCAGCAATGGCATCTTCTAATTCGGGTGTTGTCATCAGTTGTCATCCTCCAAAGTACCTAGGAGCACTGGGCACACATCAAACGATTCTTATTTACCAAAACTGGTTGCTGTCCAATGCCTGTTGCACTCATCAACAACAAACACGCGGCCGCCGTCTCGTTGGCCGAACCTGAAGTACAGTCTGGCCGAGTTGTTAGTCCGGCTGTTTTGCATCTAACCAATGCGAAACAACAAAGTCGCTTTGTTAACGAAAAGAAAAGCTTCAGAAAAAGAAAAAAATGAATAAAAGGGAGATAATAATTCGTTTTCTTTCATTCTGTTTGTATAAGTTCGTTCTTTAAACATAAATACATGTCTTTTTTATCATATTTTAATAACGAGTGTCGTGGAAATTTTCAGTAAGAATCATGTTGTTTGTGTAAATGTCTCCTTTTGACGTTGTATTATTAGGTGCATAATTATATATATATATATATATATGTGTGTGTGTGTGTGTGTGTGTGTGTGTGTGTGTGCGTGTGTGTGTGTGTGTATGTGAGGGGCTGCTCTTACTGTGTGGTCGTTATACATAAGTTATTTCAGTGTATGCCTCTACTTTGTGTGGTAGTCAAAATATCATTATAACATTTTATTAAGAATTGAGAGACTGTCTTTCAAGAATAGCCAAGGATTTTTTTGGCATAGGCATAACCACTTATCAAGGCCAGAGACCACTCAAGGATAAGGGTTAAGAGTGTACAGTAGTCAATTGGACAATATAGTACTCGTTAGTAATGGAAATTCGGTAAATTTGTTAACTTAAGTGGAACAGCTTGTTTACTAACGAGTATAATGGAAATTTTCAGTAAAAATCATGTCTGTGTAAACGTCTCCTTTTGACGTTGTATTATAAGGTGTATAATTATATATATATATGTGTGTGTGTGTGTGTGTGTGTGTGTGTGTGTGTGTGTGTGTGTGTGAGTAAATAAATAGAGCTTAGGCGTTTGGACAAGGTTTAAATATTGTAATTTCGCATCCCATCTTAGCAACAGCCAAATAGTGTAACGGTGAGAAGTGCTGAGTGTCGCCTTGGGGGTCGAGTTTTTATCTTGAAGTACTTGCTAATTTAGCCACACTGATGAGCTGTGATACAGCGAAACAGTACTGTATGTGGATGACTTGAAGTGAATAAAAATATTTCGACTGATATATATATATATATACACACACACACAAACACACACACACACACACACACACACACACACACACACACACACACTAGCCCGAAATTAAATGATGATCAACGAATGTTTCATTCACACTCTCATATTTATATTGTCATCGAAATTGGTGAAATGATCAATTTTTCAATCAAATCGATGAACTGTCTTCTCTACTAAGAGACTCATCGTGGTGCACCGAGAGGATGCCACACATCTTTTCGCGCAGTTACTAAGTTTACAATACATTGTAGTTTACTGTAGAGAACCTACTGTTTATTTTATAAAATTATTTTTGTATATGATGGCTAGAATTAAAGTTTAAAACGCATAAGTTAATTATTATACTTTAATTGTGCTCTAAACAAAAACATTCATTTCGAACGCGCCCCTGCCATGTCAAAGAATCTACTGTCTATTTTATATCCCTAGCCTTACTGTTTGTGTGGTGTTAATGACTTAAATTTAAGTTTAAAATGAAAAGTCACGTATCATGCTGCCATTGTGTCATATCAAAGAACCAGCTTATACCACACAAGCCGTAAGGTCCAACAGGTAATATTTTGTATGTTGGACCTTACGGCTTGTGTGGTTATAAAACTTATTTGTGGAGATTTTATTATCTCCCTTGCTGGTGCAAGTCTTAAATATTTCCCTGTATATTTTTTTTTAATTTGTAAGAAAGAAAGACTATTATTAGGATCGGGGCTTTCGATTTTCGATTTTTATCGAATGAATTTCTGAACCAAATATATCTAAGAACACTTCCAGATATATAAATACCTTTCGGGGAAATTTGCAAAAGTCAAGCTCAGCTGTTTCGGAACCTATAAGGAATTGACTCACACACACACATACACAAAGTAACTTATATATATATATATATATATATATATATATATATATATATATATATATATATATATATATGAGCAAACAATTAATACAATATGTTAAAAAAACACTTTGAAATGAGTAAAAAAACATATTTAATCTGAAAAGGAAACACTAGATAAGTGGATAGTCCATTTGGATTTTTGGTAAATTCAATTGTAATTTTCATTATATATATATATATATATATATATCCGGGTATGAGAGCTCAATGTGGTAAACAGAGTAATAACATAAAAATATAACACGGAAATTACATAATTGTCGATGCAATAATTTATTTCAACCTTATGGTATTTTCAAGCATCTAAACTAGACAATTACATTTTTGATACTGAAATAAATAAAGGAAAAGAATCGGGCCCCGACCGTCAAAAACCAGAGAGGGTGGTAGTAGCAATCCACTTAATACATTTTATAGAGAGGGTGGGAATTATGTAATTTCCGTGTTATATTTATATACTAGCGGGGGTACCCGGCGTTGCCCGAGTGTTTGTTTCCGGGACGGGGGGGAGTTTTAAAAAATGTTATGGTAGGTAAGTAGGAAGGATCAAACCCGGGGTCATGAGTAAAAGTAGGAAAATAAAGTGTGAAAAAAAAAGAACATCTGCAACGTTAACAGTTCGGCCACCAAGAAAAGTCCATTCCAGTTGTTTAGAAAAAAAAAAAAAAAAAAAAAAAACGACTACGGTAGGTCGGCGCGAACGTGAAAATATAATGAGAATTGTCCAGCACGCTAACCACTACGCCACAGAGCACTGCAGCTTAGTTTAGTGATTTTAAATAACTTGACATGAAAGAACTACGAAGCCAAACCGGTGTTCTCTTCTCAACTGTTCCTTGTGAACGATCCCCAAACGGTGTTAAGTGGTGGCAGGGGGAGGAGGAATTTATAAGAGAGAAAGTATTTTACCACTTCCATTGATCTTAACCGATTTTGGCCGTGACTTCTCAGCAGAAAAAGTATAGAAATCTAAGATTATCGAGGAATTTGAGAAATAGTAAGCCTATAACACACCTCAGATATTGTTCTGCCGTTTGTGCATATTATATTTGCATGAAATATCTTGATTTTTAATCCTATTAAGGTCAAAATCCGACGGGAAAAATGAGTTCATTTTATATATATATATATATATATATATATATATATATATATATATATATATGAGAAGGATGTTGTAGTTTGCTTGAAGCATTGTGTGTAGTGTGAAAATAGTTGTGTTCGAATTCACTAAGCGCAAACTTTTAATTCATCACTCATGGAAGTCCAAAAGGTTCGCGACTATGGCAAATTTCCTTTTACACTCGAACATAACGTTCGAACATTGACCCGCCAAATAGAAAAAAAACAGATCGTAAGAGAAACAAACAGGGATTATCCTTGCTATTCAACGAAACAGGCGTAGGAGAAAAAATGATGCCAATATATGTGTGTGTGTGTGTGTGTGTGTGTGTGTGTGTGTGTGTGTGTGTGTGTGTGTGTGTGTGTGTGTGTGTGTGTGTGTGTGTCCCTAAAAACATAAAAAGTGGAGTCGGGGGCCAATATTTTTTAATTTGCCCATGAAAGAAATAAAGAATTTTTTCTCGCTTAATCTAATATAAAAACGGCTATAATACTGTCTTTCAGTCTTTCTATCCGTCTCTATATTTTCAAACTCTATCTCCACCGAAACTAAAAATTGCAGACCGGCGCTAGTGGCCTCAAATGATTGAATTTTTTACTGGACGTTTTTTTATGGGTCTTTAGCCGGTTACATTTGTTTTTAAGGCATTAAAAATGGGTCAAAATTTAAAAAAAAACTCGTTGAACATTTCGTACATTCATCTTAGTTTCGTTTCAATTTTTAATGTTTAATCATATTTCTATGTGTGTCACGTTGCTACAGTGATAACGTAACAATCTTTTAATCCTACAGTTTGGTTTCGAGTCTAGCTGATGGCACCTTAATCCTTTTTTTTTTTTTAAATCACGACTCCATAATAATAATATATACTAAATCTAAACAAATTAAAATATCATATTTAAGTGTATTTTACGCCCTGACCAAGCAGGGCGCCCCCTTCCCCCTAGTAATTTCTATATCGACAAAATTGACGGTTGAAACCAATATTAGAAATATTTTTTTTTAAATATTGCACACATGAAAATAGAACCAGGGTGTGTAATATCACTAGAGCTAGAACAACAGCACATTCTTTTCATTGTTTTGACTCTCGAGTTTGTATCCGTTGATCTTACATGCTTTTATATAGAGTGATGTGGTTCTTGGTTAACTATGTCTAACTTCGTCGGATATATACTCGAGAGTTAAAACAATGAAAAGAATATTCTGTTGTCATATCCCTACACAAAGTTTCATGCAGTGTGCGAAACGCCATTTCTGGAGAGACAGATATAAACAGAGGCTAAAGAGACTCTACTAGATACGGACAAAAATGGTGGGATAAAGATAGGGGGACAGTTTTGAAAGCCGATTTATCATTTTTTTTTTTTTTTTTGTAAGTTTCCAACAAGTTTTAGGTTGTATTTGAAAGATTAACGACTAAATTTAATTTCCAAAAGAAAAAAAAATTGTACACGTGAAAAAAAGTTATAAAAAATGTTTTCCCGGCGGGCTAACCAATTCGGCTAAATTTTGAAGTTTAATAAATTAATTGTAAAAATCCTTTGAAAAATAAATATTAGTTTCTGGGTCTTTTGTTGTTGGCTCCATCGATCTCGATCGCTCATGGAATTCTGCGTCCTGATTCAGTTGCGGGGTTGCAGCTTGAGGGGTGGCTGTGCAGGCCGATGCAAGAGCCGCAGGACCTGCCACAGTTGCTGCAGATGTAGCTTTTCTGTCTCTCTGCCTGGGCCGATGTCGAAACTGGGTCATTCTGGATCTATTTCAATGATAATTAGTAAAGTAAAGTTCTAAGATATTGAATAAAATAACTTAAAAAAACACATTGTTTGTGCCAAAAAAATAACTATATTAGCTCCTAAAAGCGAGAAATTCTCGCTTGGTAGAATGTTAACAAAACTAAAGTCTCTAAAGATGGATTATACGAAGGCCTAAAATTTTATGCAGTCGAAAGGCTGTCTGAAAATGATGTCAGGTAGTTAAACGAAGGTAGGGTGTATTGGTTTTCTTCCTTTTTTCCAACCGTGCATCCGTACATCCCTATCGTAAACGTTTGTATAATTTATACAACTTTTTAATTTAATTATTTTTTTTATGTTCCTGCTTTTAAATTAAAACATTTTTTTTACACGAAGGTCACCACTTATCAAGGCCCGGAAGCAACTCGGGGATAAGGGTTATTGCGTGTACAGTAATCAATGAGATAGTATCGTAGTAATCATTAGATATTGGATATTTGATAAGGTGTCTTACTTAAGAGAGCGGTTTGTCAGGAATTTGTTTATATTGGACTTGAAGACATCCGAGTTGTAGTCAGATGGGAAACAGGCAAACGGAAGAGAGTTCCACAGTCGTGCACTTCTGAGAAAGAAGCTCTGCTCATGGCATATACATTTCGATTTAGGCACAGATAAAGAGTGGGGAAAATTAATGACAGTAGTTTCAGCTAGACGAGTGTTTTTCGTGAAAGATTGGCGAGGTTTTTCAAAATTATATAAAAATTATGTTACGCGAAAAGTTTCACATTCATGCAAGCAAGGAAAATATTAGAATCTTACAAAATTCGTATAATTAAATTTCAATAAAAATGATTAAAAAAAGTAGAAATATTTTTTGCAATTATAATTTTTGTTTGAAAATATTAAATAAATAATTATTAATTCAACGATAATATCGGTAGTTCGAGAAATTAATTTTATTTGAGTTATATCGAATTCATTAATACGAATTTTAGGGTCTTTTTTCGTAATGTTCCTGTATTTCTTTTTTCTTCTTTCTTTCTTTTTTTGTAAATTTTACAATTTATGAAGCCTTTATCTATAAATATAAAAGCGAAAATGTATGTGTGTATGTATGTGTGTTCGCTTTTTTTGTATGTCTACAAAAGGCTTCTTTCAGAGAAGCGGTCGCTCGCTTCACAACTTTTAAAACTTTTTATATCACATATAAATCGTAATATCTCACAGTTAACAACGAAGCTCGCCTGTCTATTTAATTTGCTCGATTTCAGGAAGATAAATATTCAATATTTTTCGCTCACCGCATGTGGGTTAGTCTTTTTCCTATAACATCTTCGGGGGGGGGGGGTAAGCGTTCAGCAGTAAATAAAATCCCGCAGTCAAACTTGACCTCATTACCTCATTAAAACGAGCACCTGCTAAATCCAAGTAATTAAATAAATTTAAACGTGTTTCCGTAAGCATGTCGGGGTGGGGCAATGGTTAACGTCACACTTTTTTTTTTCACAACTTTGCCTCAACGGTTCGGGTTCGATCTTCATACTTACTTTTTTTACCCCCCCCCCCACACACACACCTCCAAACACCCGGGCAACGCCGGGTACCCCTCGCTAGTTTTCATATAAAAATCAAAAATAAATTCATGCATTTATTTTTTACTGCTCAAAACTATAACTTTAGTAAAGGTATTTTTTCTTTGAACAATATAATACATTTCCACAAAGATTTAAATAAAATAATTATATTCTGTGATCTTTATTTGAGAGATACAGAAGATTTTATTAAAATTGGTTAATTTCCTGGATTTTTGGTGAATTTTTAAGTAAAGGGAGAGATCAAAATGTTTATTCATTTTGAGCATCGGCATTCATTTTGCACGTACCTAGACTTTACTAAATGAGACCGGATATTGGTATCCTTTGTTTGGATTTAAAGCCAACGGTACCGTTGTTGTTCCGATATTCTGTACATATATATAAATAAATATTACGCCCTTACTTTTGAAAAACGTCTTCAAAAGTGAAGATAGCAAAGATATCATGCTTTGTAAATTATCTAGTGCCACTCAACCATTCTATATCGGGAGAATTGTTTATATGAGAAACATATTTAACAGTTTCTGTACATTCGACGATTCCAGTATTGCTATTCTTTAATTCTGTTATGCGTAAAATTGAACTTGAATTTTGGATTTTTCATGACGTGATAATGCCAAATGATAATGTCTATCAGAATAATACTTGCTATTATGATAAATCCTTACTTACCGTTTTTCTTAGCTGTGTTTTTGATGTTTTTACTTAAAGCCGTTAAAATGAAACTGAAATATGCTAATTAGTCCGTAATTTACCAAGTGAGATGGTCGTAAAAACAGCCAACTAAACCTTGGTGGTATTTTGATATGTTCCAAATTTTATCATATCTTAAAAAGATCTAAAGGTACAGCTTTTTTAAGATAGGTTCATCTGTAAATTGTTTAAATTTCCTGCCATTTTCAGTCACAAGCATTTGAATAGGACTGACTTAAGACAAAATGTCAACTGAACCATACATTTTTTGGTACTTTGAATGGTTATAACTCCAGTTCTAATGAACCAATTTAAAAAAAAAACTAAAGGTAATATTTTTGTTGTTTTTATGCTCTTTTCAATAATGCTTTATTTGAGTTTATTCGATGAAAAAAAATGGTGTGGTATTGCTATTATTCATCGCGCAGCATATTTCTTATTCATGTTTTTATATTAATTCAGGCGATGGATTTTCGTACACACTTGTTTAAATAACACAAACAGTTAAAATTTCCTTAGTCTTGCCAAGACGATGTTTTTCATCTGTGTATATGTGTGAAAGATTGGGGCCCTATATTAGCGAGCGAGTAAGTTTAACAAGGTAATTTACGCGGCTAACGATCAGGAATTTCGAATCAGCATATATACTGTTGTGTCTGCACAAATAATTAACAAGAACACGGAAAGTAAAGGTATACAATAATATATTAACAAGAAAAGTTATATACATATTTACATGTCTTCAGATATACTCCAATTGGAGATATTCCGGCAGGTGGCGTGTTGCATGTCTTACTGGAGGCAGCATAGGCGTCTTGCCTATTTGGCGGTCGTTCCGAAGTCCCTCGGCATTGGTGATTGCTACCTTTATATATCTCACTCACCCACCTATGTTAATTAGTGGGCGTCTCCACAACATATACCCATCTCAGAAACAATTTTGTCGGGGAGATCATTTATGAATATTAGGAACAGTAGAGGTCCAAGGATAGACCCTTGGGGCATTCCCGCATTCATATCATATTGTTTAGATGTACGACCGTCGAGGAAAACCTGGATTTTTCTCTTATCTAAGAAGGATTTAATTATGTTACGTATTCTACAAGTGATACCGTATGATCTAATTTTCTTGAGGAGACCCTATTATATCATATTATGAAGATTAATTTTTTATTCATGCTTTTCTACATTAATTCAGATGATGGATTTTCGTACACACTTGTTTAAATAACACAAACAGCTAAAATGTCCTTAGTTCTGCCAATACGATGTTTTTCATGTATGTATATGTGTGAAAGATTTTACGCGGCTAACGATCAGGAATTTAAAATCCATAGATTAAAAACAATAAATGAAAATTAATCATTTCAAGATGACTGAGTTATCGAAAGAAGTCAATTTTAAGTTGATTTTATAGGTAACGGCCTGAGCAGGAAAGACTGTTTTGACTTGGAGAGGGTTGTTTGCTTGGCGACAGTTCTGTTTTGGCGAGAAGATTTGGTCCTTTAGGAAGCCAGAGGGCACAAATCATGTTTGAAGATGTAATGTCTAATGAAAAGAACTTGGCGTTGAAGGCCGAAATAAAGCTGAAACAAAAGAAAGTATTATGTGTTGATTCGCATGTCATCCAATATTGGAAGATCCTTTATTGCAGCGTCTACAAGACGAGGAAAAATTAACGCCAAGGAGCGACAGCAACAAAGAAGCCCGACTATGAATATGCCGCTTTATCTGTGCTTCACGTATACTTTACAATCCCCGATCTTAGTTTTATTTCTACGTTCCCTTTCATTTAATTTTTTTGTACATTTAAAATGTATAGATTTGAAACAAATAAACAAAAATCAAGCATTTCAAAATAAAAGAGAGGTACAAACAAATTGATAAATTAGCTGATGTCGGACGTCAAGAATGACTCAATTTTTTAATATAATCGAACGGAATAAAAAAAAAGGAAGCAATATTTTGCCCCTTGTATATTTCATGTTAATCAAAGTGTACAACATTGCTGTCGAGTCTGATTTTGCGTTTGATATTCATAAAAAAAGTACAGTGTTTTACATAATTTATAACTTGAAAATTATAGAATTTGGAAAACGAGTATAAATGTTGATATGCAGTTCGAGTCTTGGAGCAGGAGTGCATAAGGGTTTCCCGGCGCTTTTTTTTTTTTACACAGTGATCACCACTTATCAAGACCCGGAAGCCACTCAGGGATAAGGGTTATTGCAAGTACATTACGTTAGTGTGGAGATTTGATGAAGTGTTTAATTAAGGGGGCGGTTCATTAGGAATTTGTTAACATTGGACTTGAAGACATCCAAGTTGTAGTCCGGAGGGAAGCAGTCAGACGGAACAGAGTTCCACAGGCGTGCAGTTCTAAGAAAGAAGCTTTGTTCATGGAATCCGCGTTTTGATTTAGGCACAGATATAGAGTGGGGGAAATTTTTCACAGTGGATTCAGCTAGACGGGTGTTTTTTGTGAAAGATTGGCGAGGGGGGACCAGAAATTGGAGTTCAGTCGAGCACCTGCCATGGAAATAACGATAAAACAAGGATAGGCTCGCAACGTCTCTTCTGTGGGAGAGAGGTTACAGGGTAGAGAAAAGGGCATCCCCCACTAAGCCACGAAGTCTATTTTGTACTCTGTCATGGCAAGATAGGCTGTTTTTAGCAGCTCCTGCCCAGATATGGCAACAGTATTCCATCCTTGGACGTACTTGAACGCCGGATATGCCTCAAGGAGGTTAATTTACTGGAAATTTATTCCAATAAATGACATTTTTATTGCCTTAGAACATATTCTTAAACGTTCAGAAAAAATGCTGGAAAAATTTAATTTAAATTCTTTTTTCAATTTTTCTGCATTAATTAAAACTGTCATAATCATTTTACGCAACTACTTGATTGCTAAGTTCAATAAATCAAATGAAACTGGCCAGCTTTTCAGATCCATCCATTATATTCATAAAGGATACATTAGTTTTCACCTCCATTTCTCACTATGTTGATGTCATAATTTAACGTTTAATAAATAGGAAAAAAAAATAGGAAACGTTTACTTAAATTTCTATGGTTAAAACTGAACATTTCGGAGAATAGAATTTAAATCATTTATATTAAAATTTAATTGTGCGAATTCATCGTAAAAATAAAAAAAATAAATGTAAATTAAGCATATTTAATGTTAAAATGTCAAAGAATTATAGCATGTTTTATTTTTTTATCGTGCATAAAATGAAATATGAGTGATACGAGGTACGAAAAAGTATATTCCCCCCCCCCCATATATTTTTCGAAAACTGCATTTTACATAAAAATCAATCCAAAATGAAATAAGTATCGAAAACGTCATGAAAATATGATTAGTTGATTTTTGAAAGAGTTATAAAACACATATATGCCTGGGCATTAAAAATGGCTACTACATAAGAACATTGTTTTATGGCGTCGATAATGTAAACACGATTTTAATGTCGGATTTCTTTTATCATAAGCAGTTTATATAAGGCTTCTTTTCTTGAATGAAAAAAAAGTTGTGATTATAATATAAACCTACATTAAATTATATAGTGTTAGATATAGGAATTAGCCACAGGTAAAAAACCTATCGGCTGTCCTCTATTGCGACACAAGGACAAACTCAAGTCTACCCTAAAAAACACCGGATTTGATCTTCACATCTGGGAAACAACAGCTCAGGATCGGTGCCTGTGGCGCCAATCCCTAATACACAGTACCAAAGGATACGAAGCAAACAGAAGACTGGTGAAGATCAAGAGGTAGGCAAGAAAAAATCGTGCTGAACAAATCCCCCACCCCCACCATGCCAAGCATTGCTTGCCTTCTCTGGCCACGCAAATTCCATGCTCAGATTGGTCCGAGAAACCATCTGTGATCCAAACACTGAGGGAAGAGGAAACTGAAATTCTCGGATGCGCCGCCGCCACCGCCGTCGTCGCCGCTGACGACGACGACGACGACGACGACGACGACGATGATGACGTATAGGAATTAATTTTCTGGTGCGCTTTGGCAATATCTCATGGTCAGAAATATAGAAACCAAAATATTCTGCTAGAAAAAAAATTCCAACAAAAACCTAACAGCCAGCCATGGTTCTCCCCAGAATGTGCTGCTGCTATCGCGCACAGAAATCACTTTTTCCATAGCTACCAACGTAATAGATGCACTGAGACTAAAGCTGCTTTCAGGACTGCCAGCAACCACTGTAAAAGAGTAATAAAAAATGCAAGAGAGCTATATGCCCAGTCTGTTAAATCCAAGGTAGCTGATCAGCGGCTTGGTTCCCACCAGTTTTGGCAAATAACAAATAGGATCCTGAACAGAAGTGTGCGTTCTATCCCAACTATCATCAATGGACCAGAGGTCATCTCGTCAGCGTCAGACAAGGCCAAACTATTTGTCAAGAACTTTGCAGCTAATTCTACCCTATGCGACGAAGGCCATCAACTCCCCATATTTCCTCCTATAACACAGAACACGCTAGGTAACATACAAATATCCGTGCATGAGGTCGCCAAGCTAATAAAAAACCTAGATTCCAGTAAAGCAACTGGCCCTGATGGCATCCCAATTATAGTGTTAAAAAAGCTTCAACCAGAACTTGCTCCCATACTTACGAAACTATTTAAGCGCTGCCTTAAGGAGAAGTGCTTTCCGACCCCCTGGAAGACCTCATCAGTTTGCCCTGTATTTAAGAATTCAGGTGATAAGTCATCTCCCTCTCACTACAGACCAATAAGTCTCCTCTGTGTTATGAGTAAGTTGCTGGAATCAATATTAAATAGAGAAATAGTCAATCACCTCAGCAGGAATAACCTTCTTAGTGACACACAATATGGTTTCCGCTCTGCAAGATCTACCGCAGATGTGCTGACGGTTATATCCCACAGGATTAGTGAATCTCTTGACAAAGGCTTCCTTTCTAGGGCAATTGCTCTTGACATATCAAAGGCCTTCGATAAGGTATGGCATAAGGGTCTACTTCACAAGATTTCCAGCTACGGTATAACTGGAAATGTTTTCTCAATCATTAAATCATTTCTCTCCGATAGGCTCATAAGAGTAGTGGTTGATGGACAAAAATCGGAGGCCTGCAATATAAATGCTGGGGTCCCTCAGGGGTCAATCCTGGGCCCAACTCTCTTCCTGATCTACATCAATGACCTCCCTAAACACATACTTAAATCATTCGTTGACATCTATGCTGATGACACGACCATCTACGGCAACACATCAAAGGCTGTAAATGACAAAGTTCTCTCTGATTCTCTCTCCTCTGATCTCGAGCGCGTGGTTCAGTGGGGGAAGATGTGGCTAGTTACCTTTAATGCATCCAAAACCAAACTCCTATCCTTACATCATCAACACTCTGATCCCCAGCTGGCATCAATTGTGATGGATGGCTCTCGTCTGGGAGAGGCCCCGTGTTTTGACAAGCTTCTGGGTTTGTCCTTTACTCCTGATCTGAAATGGAACACGTACATCAAGTCTGTTGCCAAGGTCGCTGGAAAGATGGTGGGATCCTTCTACCGCTCCAGAAGATATCTCACTACTGATGCAATTCTCTATCTATATAAAAGCCAAGTACGTCCAAGGATGGAATACTCTTGCCATATCTGGGCAGGAACTGCCAAAAACAGCCTATCATGCCTTGACAGAGTACAAAATAGACTTCGTGGCTTAGTGGGGGATGCCCTTTTCTCTACCCTGCAACCCCTCTCCCACAGAAGAGACGTTGCGAGCCTATCCTTGTTTTATCGTTATTTTCATGGCAGGTGCTCGTCTGAACTCCAATCCCTGGTCCCCCCTCGCCAATCTTTCACGAAAAACACCCGTCTAGCTGAATCCACTGTGAAAAATTTCCCCCACTCTATATCTGTGCCTAAATCAAAACGCGGATTCCATGAACAAAGCTTCTTTCTTAGAACTGTACGCCTGTGGAACTCTGTTCCGTCTGACTGCTTCCCTCCGGACTACAAATTGGATGTCTTCAAGTCTAATGTTAACAAATTCCTAATGAACCGCCCCCTTAAGTAAACACTCCATCAAATCTCCACACTAACGTAATGTACTTGCAATAACCCTTATCCCTGAGTGGCTTCCGGGCCTTGATAAGTGGTGATCACTGTGTAAAAAAAAAAAAAATACACTGCGCGACCATACCTGCAATTATGAGATTCAAAGGCACTATGATATTTCATTAATTACGAGTAAGATGAGTTAACAGCAGCTCAGATGGTTTGGATATGTGCCGAGGGTAGATGAGCACACCATTGCGAAATTTGGTTTTACATTAGAAGTCGCAGATAAGTGGCTAAAAGGAAGACCGATGATGAGATGGGCAGACACTTTACATGAAGATCTCTGCAAAACTGGACTTCCATCGATCATTCTAAGTGAAGAAAAAAATTATTTTTTGCAGAATCCATATAGGATTAATATATAAGAAAAAGTATCCTCTATCCCTTTATGACTTGGTTGAACTAATTCGTTCAGTCATAAATAAATGAATAAATAAAGTCATATATAAACGTATAAATAAAGTGGCAATTGATTCAAACACGCCTTGTACGTATTAGTTAAGTATCTGGGTAGATACCAGATACCTGTCTATTGCTTACATTCGGTATGCTGCCATTTGTCTCAGAGAGTCGAGGGTTTCGTTTGTTGTCATAAACGCACTTTTCTCAAACACTATGGATAATAATCAAGATAAGTTTATGAAATGCAAAAATTCTCAGTGGTAGTTTGACTATTGAACTTCATAATTTTTCCAGTTTGAAGACAATCATAGCATCATTACCGTTTAAAGTAACTAAAGTTAACAATAAATATTTTTTCATCATCTATATCATAATTTACGTCATGAAGGATTAATGTCACAATTATTCCTTATTTTCAAAGGAACACCTTTTATATATTTGACTATATCCGTAACGAGGATTCATTTTCAAAGAGTATTGCTTTTACCTTGTTTCTTTCATTTGGCCGAGTGCGGGTGAAACATCTATTTCCTCAATTTTGGTCAGTGTCATAGGACGATTCCAATATTTTCCCTGATTCTGATAAAATTACTAATTCTGTAATTGTTATGCAATAGGTCGAACACAAGAAAGTATCTATTTAGTTATCTATTTCTGTACCCATCCATCTCGGTCTATCTATCTAACTGGAGAGATGTACGTGAGATGAATATGAAGAATATTTACAAGAACTGTCAAAATATGGTAAATCATATTGCAGACAAATTTACCGGAAGTGCGGGTCAGCTGATCGGATCTGCGTGTGAGTTACGTGTTCAGGTTAGCTGGAGATCAGGGAGTTGGAATTTAGATGTAAAGAAGAGCTGATGGTTTAACAGGTTGTCCCCCCCCTTCACGGAGGTGGGAGCTGACGTGTGTGAAAATAGAGACCTAGAATTAACCACGCAAGCAAAGATATTCACTTTCCATTCTTCTGCGATTGACACGTGGAAAGTGAATAAAACTATATATAAAACCAACCAGCGTTCTTGGAAGTGATTGAATATTCGTCCAAACAGGTTGCAGCCTTCCCTACAAGAAGAAGATGAATTTCAGGTGGATAAGATCAACGACGTATGAAGTTAAGGTATGTCCAAAATACATGTATCACACACACACACGCGCGCGCGCGCATCTGAACAATTAAATATGAATATATCATAAATAGACAACAACTACAACATAATTCTAGGTTTAATATAGTGAAGAAGCAACAATAGACAGTTAGTGACATGAATATACACATTAGGATGGACCCTTCGTTTCAAGTACGCACATCAACATTTAGACGATTATACAACATACACCGTTTTGGTGACTTTTATGATACTGATAATATAAAATAAATTTCCGAGTTCAACACAATTAACAGTTCTGTTCTAAATTCCTGATGCCAACACAATTCTGTTTGAAATAGCCAATTCCAGTTTAGTTACTAGTTCTGTTCTAAATTCTGATACAATTATCGATTCTGTTCTAAATTCCCACTTCAAACACTATTACTAATTTCTGTTTAACACACCCGATGCAAATATAGTTAACAATTCTGTTCTAAATTCTGATACAATTATCGATTCTGTTCTAAATTCTGGTACAATTATCGATTCTGTTCTAAATTCCTAATGCTGATATAATAACTGATTTTGTTCCCAATTCACGATTCCGATACAATTACTAACTTTAATTCTAATTCAATGTCAAAAACTTAAATGCTTAAATCAAAACGTAGATTCCATGAACAAAGCTTCTTTCTTAGAACTGCACGCCTGTGGAACTCTGTTCCGTCTGCCTGCTTCCCACCTAACTACAACCTGGATGTCTTCAAGCCCAACGTAAACAAATCCCTGATGAACCGCCCCCTTAAGTAGACACTTTATTAAGTCTCCACACTAACGTACTGTACTTACAATAACCCTTATTCCTGAGTGGCTTCCGGGCCTTTATAAGTGGTGACCATCTTGTAAAAAAATAATAATAATTATTATTAATACTAACACACGGTAAATATGAGTTTATTACATTTCTAATTGCATTTTAAATATAGAACAATTCCAAGTAAGAAAAATTGCTAGTAAGTACTAATATTGTATAAGCAGGGATAAAATGTGTCATATGTTATATATAGTGAATGAAAGATATTGTTCTTATAGCGGGATCAGATAATAAACGTATAAATTGTATGTATTGTTTTTTAGCCAGGGGATATGATATCGACGTATAAACTGAGTCATGCTGTATCAGAGGATTATCACACGGTATATATTACAGTTCATATTACATAAGGTATCATTTTTTATAAGAAGAATAATATATGCTTCATACATTTCTTTCTTTAAAAGCTCTTCTATCTTCATTTACTGAGCTCCGTGATAAAACATAAGATGACCAACATCATAACCAACCGAGACATCTGTTCTTCCTTCTTTTCTGAAACCACAGAACAACACTTTATATTTTTATAATATAAATTTATTTCAGTTATCTCAAATGGTTTTCACAAGAGTCTACATTTCTTGTCTACGTTTATTCTTCCCAGCCTCGCATCCTGGCTTCAAGTACGTCTATTCACTCTCCTGACTAAACTCCACTCTCCCGTCTATTCACTCTCGTGATCAAATTCCAACTCTTCCCGACTGACTAAAACTACCGACCTCTTCGTCTTAGTTCTGTTATGTCATCATTCAAAAAACACACGTATCCCTTACGTTTAGCCTTTCCACGTCTGTCTGCCCAAGGTTATTTTGTTTAGATTTAACTTAGCTAATTTATGTAAACATCTTCAGCTAAAACCCATTGCTACACTTTATTCTATAAACAATAAATAACTCCCAATATAAACTATTTAAAGAATATCATTGAATAGATAGATAAGTAGATAGATAGACAGATAGATCGATAATAACTAATTAACTTTTAACAATGTTAATTATCTGTTGGAGACGCCCCTCCATGGGATTAATGGACTATCTCATGAGGTCACTTCCTCTGGTGACGTCATTTCCGGTAAGGAGACCGGTGCCCGAAGTCTGATATTGGCACGCGGCCAAGGAAGTCGGGTGCACACATTGTGAGGAATGGTATTGCTCAACGCGCTTTGCCTGTAATATCTGTGAATACATGTTCGTTTCCTAAAAATCCTGTGTTCCTTCGTTCTTAATACCACGTCTGCCTGTGATTTTGTTTATATTTAACCTAGCTAATTTATATAAACATCTTCATGTTGAACCCACTGCTACACTTTATTCTATAAACAATAACTCCCAATATAAACTATTTTAAGAATATCATTGAATAGATAGACAAATAGATAGATAGACAGATAAATCGATAATAACTAATGGTCTTTCTCCTTTTCCTTGTAACTATTTGTGAATTATTCCACGGATTTCAGCCTTTTGGATTATTTTGGACCATCTTCCAATTACGCAATTCTCTTGGATTTTACATGTGCGAATGGAAATTTAACTAACTTTCTTGGATTTGCATTTTTGGATTTTACCGTCATTGGATACTTTACCTTTCACCAGATTATCCATTTACGTGAAATCACCTTTTCCTTCACCCTATTCCCTCTGCTTCACTATTTGTTATCAGGTTGACTTACTTGCAGTTTCATCAAATACTTCTGCATGCAAAATTCGGTCCCGCATTTTGCTAAATCCTACCCTCTGAAGAGAAGGAAAGTCTTTCTTCGAAACTCGGCGGATTAAGGACTATCCACTTATTTAGTGTTTCCTTTTCAAATTAAATATGTTTTAACTCTTTTTCAAAGTGTTTTTTAACATGTTTTATTAACTATTTGCTCTTATATATATATATATATATATATATATATATATATATATATATATATATATATATATATATATATCCACTCTAGGATTATTCAGGCTTATTGAGCACTTTTGAAGTCCAGCATTTTTTGACAGGCAATGTTCTTTTCTTTTTGCCCTGTTTCTTATATTTCCCTTTACATAACATTTCACTGGCGTCTTTTTTAAGTTAAGAAATGTTGCGCATTGAACTTACAACAAGTCTCTTTCTCACACTATCACAACAATGATCACATCGAATGATTTTCAAAAAGTGTCTACATTAAAGGGAGATCACTCTCACATGTTGCGAGATTGGATTTTTTTAAGGCAAAGTTTACAAATTTAGCCATTTTTAAGTGGTATAGCCTTTAAATATTGTATTTGGCCATTTATCAAAATGTAACGTGCGGACTAAGTAAGGAACAAGCAAAATAGTACATAGATATTCGAAAACGATGCTACATCAAAGGGAGGTAACCCTCATATTCTTGTCCAGAGCTGCCATATTGGATTTTTAAAGCCTAATTGCACGAAATTAGCTTTTCAGAAGCGGTTTTGCGTTAAAAAATGTGTTTTTTAAAGCATCACATACGAATTAAGGCAGAAATAAGCAAAATGTTATAAGGATATTAATTTAGAATATACGTGATTTTATTTCAATTGTTTGATAAGTGTAAGACTTCATATACAGTTTAGACATTTGCACTGAAATATACAATATTTTTTATACTTATTCACTTGCAAATGCAGTACGCTTTTTGCATACGTTTTGGTCTACGTCAGTTGAAAAATAAACTCTTTCTCCGGAAGAAGATCATAGGTTACATCGGTCACAACATTTCGAGAATAACGCTCAAGATGAAAACAATAGTTCAAATAATCCAAATAATACGAATAATATGAATAATACGAATCTTCATTTGCAAAATTCCAAAACATGAAAATTGAAAAATCCAATTAATCTAAATCTCAATATCAGAAATAACAAATGCTCATCTACCTACATCAAATGTCGAAAACATTTCTTACCCTCTATCTGTGGCTAAAACTAAACGAAAACTCCATGAGTAAATTTTCTTTCGTATAATCGTCCATCTTTCTTTTTTATAAAAGAGTCACCATTCATCAAGGCTCAAAGATTGCTTGATACAAAAACTTAGACATCAGGGTCGGAAAGAGGGACTGAGAAGTCAGCACTCCAGAGAAGGGGAATTCTGACCTCCAAAAAAGTGCCTGGGTAACCCTGTCGACATTCCTCGGTGATGGCGCCTCAGGTGATTAGCAATAAACTAACCCCTTCTCAAAGAGAGAAGGCAAGTCCTGGGATGGTGGACTTCCTAAAACTGCACAGAATTTTATTCCCACCGCGAAATCAACAGAGACCAGACCACTACAGGAATGGTCTAATCTCTGTTGATTTTGGGGGCTGATGCAAATGGTTAATGAATGTATGGTAGTTACTAAGACAACAGCGTCTTCAAGTCCAATGTAAACAAGTTTTATTGAGCCCCTCCCACGAAAAATCCATTTCTACGCCATTTCCACCTCTATATTAATATGCTGTTATCCTGGTGTCGGAAATACACTCATTAACCCTTATGCTCGAGGGGTCTTCGGGTTTTGATAAGCTAGAATCTCATGTAAAAATTAAAACAACAAAAAACTTAACTCTCATCCTCGAGTGGTCTCTGGACCTTAAGCGGTTACCGGTTTAGTAAAAAGGAAAAAAAAAAGAAAATACTTTCTGGTCGACTCACTAACTTGGATAAAATAAGAAAATACTTTGGATTCATCCGAGTACAGATATCCCACGTGTGTTGCTTTTCTGTATTTTTTTTATATATATTTTGAATCTTGACAATGCATTAAGAAGAAAGTTTTGCCGAAGAAGAAAATGTCTGTACATCACCATAAAAACATGTCTGCCATAATAAGTGCTCTTCAACACTCTTCCTTCTTTGTCGTCTGATTCTTTTCATCACCATAAAACCGTGTGGCACATTCGTCTACTTTACTTTCATTAGATTTTTATGTATCGCCATAATATATCCAACAGCGGGCACACGCTTCATTTAGTCTTGCCTACATTTAACGGTGGGGGTTCCGCAGGAAAGAACAGCGTCACTGCTGAGGCCAGTCTCTACAGAAAAGTTGACAAAAAATATATAAAAATTAAATAAAATTCAAATAAATTTTTTAAAATCGACTGACACTCATTAAAGCACCATTCTATTTCTTTTTTTATTTAACTTTATTCTAAATACCAATTCACCAATGTTGAGTTGTATTGGCATCAACTTTATCCAGGGCTTCCAATACAATGGCTTAACATTAAAACTAAAAGTTCATAAATTAATGCCTCAAACAAACCTTAACAAATGCAAATTGTTTTGAAATAGTGCGCCTGTTTTAGTATAAATAAAATGACCATCCCTGAAAGAGCAACCTATAAAACCAAATATATGTTCTTAGTTACAGGTTGCAAAACGTGTGTAAGACAAGAAGAAGAATATTTAAAAATAAAGAAACTGATTCTTTTCTTTGATCATTGGGGTGCAACCAAGCAGTATATATATGCTCTGAAGCCGAAAACATAACTTCATTGAGCTTGTTATTTGAAAAGATATTGAACAATATTATAACGGATATATACTTAATAAATATATTTTGTAATATAAAGGCAATATATATATATATATATATATGTATGTATATATATATATATGAATAAAAAAGAATGCGAAAAGTATAAAAGCTTATAACTTTTCTTTATTCGTTTTATATATATATATATATATATATATATATTTAAAGTGATTGTTATGTGATTCCAACGAGAGAAACATGTATATTTAAAAGAATGTAGCCAGCAACAATTGTAGGTTTTTAAGACTTTTGTCATATTTTAATATTTTAAATATTAATTTTTGATATTTAAAAATATTTAATATAAATTTTGGATATTTAAAAATGCTTAAGAATGCTAAAGTCTTACAAAACCTGCAATTGTTGCCACACAAAAGTATTGGTTACATGTGTACAACTACAGAAACCGACTGAAAGCTGTTGAACTCAACAAATGCTATGCAACCAAATATTAAATGAATGTATCCAATACTTTTGCGTTTGTTAATTTATATTTGTCCTTACATATAAACTTTCTAAACTTTGATTTTGTAATTACTCTCCAAATATAAGTTAGAATAATAGTAGGAATATGCTGACCAAAATTTAGGTAAAATCTTGAACCCTAATTAGAGTTATGAAGAAAAATATAATGTATCTAATACTTTTGCGGGTTACTGCATATATATATATATATATATATATATATATATATATATATATATATATATATATATATTATCTGCAATTTCCATATTAATGTTTAAATATTCCAATCTATCAAATATATCAATCTACTTACACATTCATATCCTGTATGTATATTTACTTATATTTTACTATATGCATTTACTTACATACTTACTTGCTTTCTCCGGAATTTGCAGATACCGGCCTTCCTTTCCCCTTAAATTAGTTTGTGTGTGTGTGTGTATGTGTGTGTGTGTCTTTTAATAATCTCTGCTGATATTTTCTTAAGTAATATCTTGTACATTTTAGTTGACCTCTTTTTACCCTATATTGTTGGCGCCTCGTCATCTTGTCTGGGTCGTTTTGACATTTGCTTTCCTATTTTCTATTTAATTCTATCACTATTCATTCTTTTTACCCCCTTCTTCTTTACTCATTTTTTCCTCTTTTCTTCTTCTTCACTCATTTTTCTTAATTACCCCTTGTCTCGGCAGCCGAGTATAACGCATGTCTTTTTTGTCTTTTAATAATACTATTGGAATTCTTTCCCCTTTTCCTTGTACCTATTCGTGAATTATTCCACGGATTTCGGCCTTTTGGATTATTTTAGATCATCTTCCAATTACGCAATTCTCTTGAATTTTACATGTGCGAATGGAAATTTAACTAACTTTCTTGGATTTGCATTTTTGGATTTTACCGTCATTGGATACTTTACCTTTTACCAGATTATCCATTCACGTTAAATCACCTTTTCCTTCACCCTATTCTCTCTGCTTCACTATTTGTTATCAGGTTGACTTACTTGCAGTTTCATCAAATACTTTTGCAAGCAAAATTCGATCCCGCATTTTGCTAAATCCTACCCTCTGATGAGAAGGAAAGTCTTTCTTCGAAACTCCGCGGATTAACGACTATCCACTTTGTTATGATTTAATTTGTTGTTAAGAGTTATCCCCCTTGGGATTGACATTCATAATAAAAGCGCCCTCTGTTTCATTTTCCCGCTCGATCCTTTCAAGAGCGTACGTGTATTTTACAGTTAATAAAACCTTTCTAAAAGGCAATTCTTTACTTACTGATACTATTCACTTCAATTTTATTAACTGTAAAAACAAAAGAAAAAAAAATAATGGATCGAATCTTACGTCCCGACAGATTCGAGGTGGAACCTACATGCCCTAATTCCGAAAAATCCTATAGGCATTGGAAATTAACCCTCCAGAATTATATCCGCTCACATAATAACGGATTAATCGAAAACACTTCAGATAATTTCTTTGCCTTGATCAATTGTATTTCAGCCTCTGTTTTCGATTTAATAAGCGATAAAACCGACTACGATAGTGCATTAAGAACATTGGACGCCGCTTATTTAAAACCTGAAAATATTGTTTATAATAGATATCGATTGATGACGACGAAGCAACAAACAACACAAAATATAGATGCCTTCATACTACAATTGGAAATGCTTGCCAAAACATGTAACTTCGAAGCGGTTTCTGCTGAAGAAAACAAAAATCAATACATTCGGGAAGCTTTCATCGGCGGAATTTCTTCTTCGTCCATCCGACAACGACTGTTAGAAAAACCCATCCTGACTTTACAAGACACATATGCCACGGCCAGATCTCTTGAACAAGCAGAAAAGCATTCGATAAGCTACGCAAATAACTTTACTGTAGCAGCTACAAATAATCCTTCGGGCTACAATCGTATAGCTGTGACTAAAGAAAATATGCATCCAAAAGGGGTTTGTTTTTTCTGTGGAAAATCACGTCATCCTCGATATTTATGTCCTGCACGAAACGCCGAATGTAAAAAATGCAAAAAAAATGGTCATTGGGCTAAAGTGTGTAAATCTTCTATTTCTAACACTCATACTGCTGTTCTTTATGACGACTCTGACTACCCCTCACCTTCTCTATCCTGACTAGGAACTAACTCCAAAGATGTCACATGCACTCAATGCCAAATTAACGGGCACTTCGTGAACGCTATGGTGGACTCCGGCAGTGTAAAAACATTCATTAATGAAAATACTGCTAAAAAACTTAAACTCTTCACAATACCTAAAAACAAAACTATAGCTCTGGCTGCTTCCGATCAACATGCTAAAATAACTGGCGAAGCTGTCGTGGATTTAATACTGAAAGATAAAACCCATTCTGGAATAACAATTGAAATCATTGAAAACCTTTTCATTGATTTAATAATCGGAAAAGATATTTTAAAAAAATATAAAAAAGTAACACTTAAATTCGACGGTCCTAGAGACAAACTTATAATTGGAGCTATAAACACGAATAATTTTTTTCCTACCATAAACGTTCCACCCCCTCCTCTCTTTTCTAATCTTTCTCCTCATACTACTCCTATTGCGACAAAATCCCGACGTTACACCTTTGCCGCCAACAAATTCATAAAAGAAGAGACTGCTAGAATGTTGAAAGAAGGCATAATTGAACCTTCGATATCTCCGTGGCGAGCGCAAGTTCTTGTAACTTCGAATGAGAATCATAAGAAAAGAATGGTAGTCGACTACAGCGATACCATTAATAGATTCACGGAACTAGACGCTTACCCAATGCCTAATATCAATAAGATGGTAGACGACATCGCTCAATATAACATCTTCTCTACTCTCGACCTAAAATCTGCTTATCACCAAATACCTATAAATCATGCTGATCGTAAATTCACTGCGTTTGAAGTAGGCACCGCCAAAATTGGGGGGGGCAGGTCAGTACTTTTTGACGGACCGTCTTTTTAAAAATCTACCAAAAATCAGGTAATTATCCGATCAATACGAAATTTTCAGCGATTATTAGGAGAAGAATGAACTTTATAACAGTGTACTTATTTTTCATAAACGATATTTATATATATATTTTTTTTTGCTTACAAAACCCCCCCTTGTTTTGAAGTGGGAACAAATATGCTTAAAATAATCATCTGAAACTGAACAAAACATATTGTGTTGTTGTAAGGGACAGAATTATAGATAAAAAAAAAAATTGTTTGCATACCTTATTTTGACGTCTGAATATCAGAACTTCGATTGTGTTTAATTATCCCGCTTTTGAGTTTTGAAGTGTGAAATTCGGTGAATATGTTAAGTAAAATAATTAATTTAAGTTAAGCAAAACAAAAAAAAAATTTTTTTAATATTTATACGAAAAAAGCCATTTTAAAATTTTTGATAAATAAATTAACAATTTTTTTTTTTAGCGAGCCGAATAATGCATGACCATTATTAAACAGGGCATGCTTTGAATAATTGATATAAAAAAAAAAATTCGATAAATGTTGTGCCCTTTGTGTTAAAAATAGCATCATTTTTTTCGATCCCGTTTGAAAACGTTTGCCGCCTTTCGACTACGGTGGACCAAACGCGCTGAAATAATTTTTTTTTATTCTGCTTTAAATTGCCCTCCCCCCCATTTTGGGGAGTCTGGCCCCCACACACATATACATTAAAAACCAAACTCATACAAATGGTCACCCATCTGGTACTGGCCAGCCTCAGCTTTATAATACATTGAAATTTTCGTCACTGAAAAATAAGTTTTTTTGGCCTGTTTGGTCTTCCACAGTTTTCTTCTTATAATCCGCAAACGTAAACAGAGTCGATCTCGACTCTACATGAACGCGAAATATCTGGTTGCCTATATGAATAAGTGGAATTATTTGAAATTCAGGTACTTATATTATAATATTTTTGCATATTCTCTTAGAAAATCATCCTAAATCTTAGTTAGACAATAAATAAATAAATTAATTATTTCAAAAACCTTTTTTTTTAAATATTTAAGTACGTTTTTTGTGCAAGACAAAAAATGTCAATTGTTAACTTTTGGGGAAAATTTAACATTTAAAATTTAATTAAAAATAGTAGAAAAAGTTTTACATTATTCTGTTTTCTATATGATAAAATTCAAGGTTTTATCTTTCTGGAAAAAAAAAGTTACTCAGAAATAATGGATTTTAATAAATGTAATTTAGTTTTAAAAAACAACAACAACTTCATTTTGCGGCCATTTTTGGCGGTGCCTAGTTTGAAGTAAGTGGCAAACTTTTTCAATTTACTCGTCTTCCTTTTGGCGTCACCAATGGAGTAAGTGCTTTCCAGAGGAGCATAGACTATATTATAGAAAAAGAAAATCTAACCGATACCTTTGTGTATGTTGATAACGTAACTATATGTGGAAAAAATCAAGAAGAACACGATTACAATCTTCAAAAATTCTACAAAATTGCTAAACAATATAACATCACTTTAAATGAAAATAAAAGCATAATTTATTCTAGTTCTATTACTCTACTCGGCTACACCATAGAAAATAATCAAATAGCTCCCGATTATCAAAGACTAAAACCATTACTCGAAATGCCACCTCCGCTGAATCTTAAATCTCAAAAAAGAATAGTTGGAATGTTTTCCTATTACTGCAAATTCATTAAAAAATTTTCTGATAAAATTTTATTACTAAATCAAAACAAAGAATTTCCACTACCTCCATCTGTATTAAAATCTTTTCAAACATTGAAAAATGATCTAAAAGACGCCACTTTAATAACGGTAGATCCAAATAAAGAATTTGAAGTAGAAACGGACGCTAGTAACTATTGCATTGCTGCAACACTAAATCAAGAAGGTCGTCCTATTGCATTTTTTTCAAGAACTCTCAATACTAACGAAATTAAGCACCATGCAGTAGAAAAAGAGGCAGCCGCTATTGTAGAAGCTCTCCGTAAGTGGCGACATTTTCTACTCGGCAGGCACTTTAAAGTCATCACAGATCAGAAGAGCATCAGCTTCATATTCGACAATAAAAGAAAATCAAAAATTAAGAATGACAAAATATGTCGTTGGCGTATAGAATTATCCCAATACAGTTTCACTATAGTTTATCGACCTGGACCTGAAAATATTGCTGCTGACACATTCTCTCGCATCTCTGCTCTTACTTACAATCTACAAGATCTTCGTGATTTACATAAACAATTATGTCTTCCTGGTGTTTCAAGACTAAGCCATTTTATAAGAACGAGGAACCTCCCTTTTACTTTGGATCAAATTAAGAATATTACTGACTCTTGCTCATCCTGTCAATTACTGAAACCCAAATTCGCCAATACCAATGGAGGGACTCTCATTACAGCCATATAACCTTTTCAACGATTAAATCTTGATTTTAAAGGCCCTCTACCTACTTCTATACATGGCAACAAATATCTACTTACTCTAATTGATGAGTATTCCCGTTTTCCTTTCGCTTTTCCTTGCAGAGATATGACAAGCAAAACCATTATCCACTGTCTAAACAAACTCTTTTCAATTTTTGGTTTGCCTGACATGATACATACTGACCGTGCTTCTGATTTCTTAGCAAGAGAAATAAAGGATTGTTTACACAAAAAAGGAATTGCTACTTCTAAAACAAGTAGATATCATCCTGAAGGTAATGGACAGATTGAAAAACTCAACGGTACCTTATGGAAGGCCATTCAAACAACATTACATTCTAATCAAATGAAACTACCTTATTGGGAAGACATACTACCGGACGCACTTCATTCAATTAGATCATTACTTTGTACTGCCACTAATATGACTCCCCATGATAGACTATTTAAATATAGTCGTAAATCTGCTTCCGGAATTTCAATTCCTTCTTGGGTTAAACCAGGCCCAATATATATTAGAAACCACACTAAAACAAGTAAACATGACCCTCCTGTAACGCCTGCCACCCTAATAGATGTCAACCCCCACTACGCTTATGTTCAACTACCTTCTGGTACTGAAACCACTGTCAACGTTCGAGACTTAGCTCCAAACTCATCAAATGAAGAAAACTCTAATAATAATCCTACTACTTCAGAGACTTTATTTGAACCTTCTACTAATGAAAACATTGGTCATGAGGAAGACAAAAATCAATCGTCTGATCTTGAAGAAAATCAGATTTCACTAAAAAATAATACTGAAAATCAGCATTCCTGCCAATCTGTGCGGAGGTCGTCCCGAGTTCGACAATTCCCTAGTAAATATAAGGATTTTGTGACTAAATACTGAAAAAACTGCAGTTTGGGTTCATATGTTATTTGTAAATAAAATGATTCTTATGTGATTGTAAAAAAAAAAAAAAAAAAAAAAAAAAAAATTTGTCTATAATTAATTACCCCTTACTTGAATACTTTAGGACGGGGAAAATGTTATGATTTAATTTGTTGTTAAGAGTTATCCCCCTTGGGATTGACATTCATAATAAAAGCGCCCTCTGTTTCATTTTCCCGCTCGATCCTTTCAAGAGCGTACGTGTATTTTACAGTTAATAAAACCTTTCTAAAAGGCAATTCTTTACTTACTGATACTATTCACTTCACACTTATTTAGTGTTTCCTTTTCAAATTAAATATGTTTTTAACTCTTTTTCAAAGTGTTTTTAACATGTTTTATTAACTATTTGCTCTTATATATATATATATATATATATATATATATATATATATATATATACATTTCTGATTCATAAAAGTTAGGAATACATATGTATATATATTTATATATATGTATATATATAATATAGAATACATATGTATAAAAGTTTATATATACATATATATATATATATATATATATATATATATATATATATATATATATAGAATAAAATAAAACTATATAATCAAGTTACCTTAATTTATTTTTTTCAATAAACGTTTAAACATAAGGCTGCAGTATTATTTTTTTTTAGGCGACAAATTCATTGTTCTATCCTGTAAAGCATTTAAATCTGAAAAAATATTTATTCATTTATTTATTGCGGACTATTATCCTAATCTTGTTTTGTTGTTTCACGACGTTTCGGGCAACTATTCCTAACTGCATTCTCAGCAATTACTGCCTTCCATAATTGTTGTCGTCTCACCACGTTTTGGGCCCACTAAGCATCTGTATCAACTGCGCCATGGGGCCCGAAGGGTGATTAAGGTTGGATTTTTTGGTCTTATAGGAGATTCGGAGTTCTTATCCCGTCGCAGTTGCCACCTGACGAAGGCCAGAGGAATAATTCTCTGCGTGAGAAATGCTTCAAAAAACCTAAACGATATCAGAAATGTCTTCAACGACTTCATCGCCACCAAAACGCAAGTTTTTTAGTGGGGCAGGTTATCTCAATATTTCATAAGAATCTTTCACTTGGTGATACAAGCACCAAAATGTGCACACATGACGTTCAGAACATATATTTTAAGAAAAGTATGTGAGCCATCAGAAAATTCAAGATGGCTGCCAGTTTTCAAGATGGTGCTGAAGCAAATCGGACAAATTTCAATTTTGGTGCTTGTATCACCAAGTGAAATATTGTTTCAGCAATCTGACCCACTATTTACGCTACTGTCATAAATACACTTACTTTGCGTTGATTCTGATGGTATTGATTTCGACTAATAAACTTTTTGTTTGAGCTGAAAAATGTTTATTAGAATTGTAAAGTTAACATCAACAGGAAGTTTCTTGTCAACCTGATAATAATGTATAAGGAACTACACATTCAACCCCACCAATAACTACATCAATATTAGTGCATAGTCACGTAAAACACTTTATTTATATTCACATACCAATTCTTACCTAATTTATATTATAACTATTTATGTATTCGTATACTAACAGGGAAACCTGACGTGGTCCGGGATTAAATAGGAATCAACAAATGTTCCATCTTCCCATACTTTTATTGGTATCGAAATCGGTGAAATTGCCCATTTTTTTTTAAACAAATCGATTGACCGCCTGCTTAGTAAGCCCCCCCCCTCCCCGCGCACAGTGTCCTGGAGGGAAGCTTCACATGCCTCCTCACATTGACTTAATCCACAGTACATTGTAGTCTACATTGCACTGTAGAGATCTTACTTTTGAAAATTATCTGTAAATAATAGCTTCATTTAAAGTTAAAAATGCAAAAGTCAAGTATCATGGTTCCATTGCCCTCTAAAGAGAAACATTCCTTTCCAACGCGCCCCTGTCCTATTAAAAAAACAATTGTTAATTTTATGCAATTATTTTTACATAATCACTTGAATTAACGTCAAACGTACAAAAGTCAAGTATCATGGTTCAATTGCGCTCTAAAAAGAAACATTCATTTCGGACGCAATTATATAAAATAATTTGTTTATTTAAATTTGTGTCATGAAAATATAATATTATAACGAAGTATTCAATATCAGACAATACCATTCAATACCATTCAATATCATTCAATATCATTCCATATCATTCAATATCATTCCATATCATTCAAGCTATATTTTTATATTACGATTATTTAGGTTTGTTGCTATTGAAATCCATCACATATCCATTTATTGACTTATATATTTTATTAATTTTATTACCATTGCTATTCTAAAAGACTCTTACTTAACTATTAAGCATTAATTTAATTATTATTAAAAAATCATACATTAAATTTTATTACTTTTAAATAATTCAATTAAATTTAACAATTATCTCCAAACTAGTCTAAAATGGTACATTTTGGATCACATTAATAAATCACATTCCTTCTTGTACACAAAAAAGACAAATTTATAGGAATATATATATATATATATATATATATATATATATATATATATATATATATATATATATAAACGACAAAATCCAAAATGGCGTAATAAAAGATAAAACAAAAGGTAATTGCAACTTATCTTCAAATTTCCGGATTTTGTATTGATGCCCAAATGCATTTTCTTTTCTTTTGGGGAATTAATAGTTGCTATTTCTTCTGAGGAGTGAAGGGGAAAATAGATTCATTGATTTATATATAATAATTAAATGAATGATTTTGTTCTCCGAAACAGTTACTGTCATGAATGGTAATGCCAACGTAATCAAAAGAAATAAATTGTAAGATGGTAAACATAAGAATTGAACTTTTGTCATTCATTTGTTATATGCTCTATAATTGAGGATTAGTATATAAAAAAGTGAAATATAATTGTAAAGATCATATTTCCATAGAAATATATATGTGTGCATGTATATATATATATATATATATATATATATTAGTATATATATGTGTGTGTGTATATTGATATATGCATATGCATGCATATATGTATATATATATGCATATGTATATATGTATACATATGTACATGCAGACATATATTTATATATATATATGTATATATATACTTATGCATATATATGTTTATATATACATATGCACATATACGTATATACATATACACACGTGCACTTATATGTATATACACATATATATGCCCATATATGTATATGTATATACATATGCATATATATATATATATATATATATATATATATATATATATATATATATATATATATGAAATGAAAACAGGCCCACAGCAATCTGAATCTTTCGCTTCAGATTGCTGTGGGCCTGCTTTCATTTCTCTGGAGCATCACAACTTTCACATACAAGCTTTCGCCACTTCGGTCTTTGCAGAGTAAGTTCTTCCAATGTGTCGTAGATTTGTAAGACTTTCAAATTATTCTTTGTGGAGTCGCTGAACCTCTTCCTAGGCTTGTGTTGAAGTCGCTTACCATTTTTCAGCTCCTCATTTGTTTTGGCGGCTTACAATCTTTCATTCGAACCAGGTGGCTCACTCAACGCATGTGAGATCTGATTACAAAGTTCTCAACACTAGAGCAACACGCTCTCACAAGGACTTTAGTATCGGTTACTTGAGCTTGCATTTTTGGTGGAATCGTTCAAGCTATTTAATGTGCTTTTGATGCAATGTCCATGTCTCCGATGAATACAACAGTGTGGTTAGCACACAGGTCTTGTAAATGCAGATCCCGGTCCTGTCTGTGATGCCACGATCAGACCACGCACTATTCTTATATACATATATATAAATACATATATTTAGTAGAGATTTAGAAGGCTATCACAATGCGAGGAATGAAATATAGTCGTAGTTGGTGAAAGGAGACGAGAATATATATATATATATATATATATATATATAGTTAGTTATAAAATATATATGGCGATTAAGCTACACTGAATATTCCGCATTTCATCCACTTATAGGATTCGTCAGGCTTATTGAGCACTTTTGAAGTAAATACTTAAAGTTTACGCATAAATTTATACTTTCATATATTAATCTTATGTGAGTAAATGAAGTAGTTATATGCATATATATAAATAGATACGTATATACATGAATATATATATATATATACATTAATATGTATATATACATATATACATTAATATATATATACATATATTTATATCAATATATATGTATATACATATATACACGTATATACATATACACACACGCATACACACGCACAAACACACACATATATGTATATAAATAATTCCAGGTTAATATTTTCCAGAAATGACGCAACCAACGAGGTTTCAAGGATGTTAATACGAAAAATACGAAGAAATACGAAAGTAGCGCCAGAAATACATTTTATTTCTTTTACATAAGCATTAATATGTTGCTACACATTGATGAGCATGTTTCGTTTAGCTAGTCGTAAGTAACTAAAGACCTCTGCAGACGATATTGTTCATATAAAAGTCGAGAATTATAATTGCCTCAGTTTGGAATGACTTTTTGTTCATTTATCGAGGACAGAAAAAGGTGAAATGTAGTATCCGAACAGATACTATACTTTGCTCAAAACGAAAAGCCTAAGGCGTCTTGTTGCCCTGATACAACAAAAAGTGAAAGAAGAAGAAGAAGAAGAAAAAAAAGAAAGAAAAAGAAGAAAATGAAGAAGAACAACAACAACAAAATGAAAAAGAAGAAGAAGACGAAGAAGAAGAAGAAGAAAATGACATGATAATGGTGGAGAGCAGAGATGATGCTAAATAATAATAATAATAAGATGATGATGATGATGATGATGATGATGATGATGATGATGATGATGATGATTAATAGCCAGCAGAACCCGTGGGAATTCCCCGGTAGTTGAACATTTTCAAAACACATTATTAATAAAATGAATAAAAAAATAAATAAAATAAAACAACGATGATATTTTAAACATTTTTTTAGCAAATTCTTTTTTTAACTTTTTCAAGCGAAAAATAATTGATTTAAAAAATTTAGACTCAGATTTTTTTTTTCAATGAAACACCAGACTGTTTTGTTTTGGGTTTTTTTCTGAATAATTTTTAAATAAATTATACAGGAACATGCAGCAATTTTACAAAGAATGATTATACGAAAAGTAGAATTAACTTTTAAAAAAACGGAAACACTAGCTTCGAGATGATAGCGTGTGTTTAAATGAAAACATGCTGCCTAAATCTTCAGACCGCTTTTCTATATCTATCTATCTATCTGTCTGTCTGTCTGTCTGTCTGTCTGTCTGTCTCATTTTTTTATCTCTCTATTTTTTCAAGTGTACACCTTGAGGATATTTTCTATTATGAAACTGTAAGCAGACAGTCATGTCCTTTTTGAAAAATTTTTGAGGGGAAATGGTTTTAATGAATTTTATCTGATAAAGAGCGACTATAAAGGGCGGTTAATCGTTTCTCATTAATTAATGTTTGCAATGATGATGTTTATTTGTGATACTGAAAGTACGGTCAAGTAAATTAATATTTAGATAAGGTGATGAAGATGATGATGATTATGTATATATATATATATATATATATATATATATATATATATATATATATATATATATAGTAATGTGATTGATAATAACGGAAAATAATCACAATAAACAAGAGACAATATATTTTGGTTCCACATCTGGCCTAATAAAACATAGAATTTCAACGCACAAATATTGTTTTAAAAATAACTCTCTGTCAAGCCAAACTACTCTATCCAAGTATATTTGGCAACTTAAGAATAAAAATATTTCTTTCAAGTTGAAATGGCCAGTAATTGAATCTTGCAAACCATATAAACCAGGAGATAAATTCTGTGCACTATGTACAAAAGAGACCCTAAAAATTTTGAAATATGAAGATATAAAAAATACAACCACCCTATTAAATTCAAGAGTAAACGTGTATGTATATATATGTGTATGTGTCTATGAGTTTTATCGAAAAATACTATTATATTATGGTACTTAAACCAAATTTATATTTATAATTTTACTCTATTTTATTTCTATCTTTAACCCATATTAATTTTCTTATCAAGTTAAATCCATACCTTTATTTTAATTTTTTCCAGATACATCTGCCTTACTTTTAATGCTAGGTTTATTTATGGTGTCTTTTACATATAATAAAAACCCTTCCCAATATTTGCTGATGAGGAAACTTTGTTTGTTAAAAACACTACATGTAAAAATTATTGTCCGTAACTTTATGTCTACCACAATAAAAACACTGTTTTCCGAAACGACCGTACAAATTATTGATTTTGTTGTTGTTCCTTCTTATGAAACGGATTTTTAATTTAATTATAATTTGATTTTTAAATTATCAATCACATTACTAAATATTAAATTAGCTCTAGGATATTTACCTATCGAGCTTATTATATATCTAATTACAACGAGCACTTTTTCTTTCCCTGTATTTTAATTAAACTAGTAATTTTACTATTACATTAAAATACACTCTGCTCTTTAGACTATTGTTGTAATCTCCTTTAGATTATATATATATATATATATATATATATATATATATATATATATATATATATATATATATATATAAGATGATGAAGTACAAAATAAAGGAGAAAATTATGATGGTATTGCTGAAGAAGTCCTTTTTATCAATATCATCTTTTTGTCTGTTTCATCTGCAATAAAATGATGATGAAGAAGATAATGAAAAAGATGATAAACATAAAGATGATGACGACGACAATGATGATGTAGAAAATGATGATGATGATGATGATAGACAGGAAGACGAAAATAATGGTGATTAGCACAAAATATATGATGCTGATAAAGAAGGAGATAAGAAAAGATGAAGTAATTAAATCTACGAGATGTTACAATGTTCGTGACTAAATTAATGCGATGAAATCTTTAATTTAATGCTTAAACTAAATCTACTTAAAATGGTTGACAAAAAGAGAAATTTAAATTCCTCCAAGCAAAATTCTACTTTCAATTAATATTCATCAGAGGAGTGTCACTTGAATCTAATTGACAAGAAAATATTCAATGCGAGAATGAAATAATAAGAAATCTGAAAATGTATTTACAGCCTCACTAATTATGTAACCAACAAGCTATCCCGACCTGACGTCGCTCGGTAGTGCACTTACAATATCGCAGGATTTTCGTTATTGAAGCTGTGTTGGAGTATTTTATCATTTTTTAATCAAAGGGAAGTAACTCTCTATTATCGAATACAGTTATATCCCGTTTTTAAGTTTTAAGTCTTCTTAATATGTTGCAAGAATCTACAAACAAAACCGACATAATTTAATTAAATATTTTTATAATACACAATCTCATTAAATTTTTTATAATGTAAAATTTTATTAAATATTTTTATAATATACAATCTCATTAAATATTTTTATAATACACCATAGCATTTAATATTTTTATAATTTATAATTTTATGAAAAATTTTATAAATTACAATGTCATTAAATTTTTGTATTATTAAAAAATAAAACTTTTTGTAGTATTTTCAAAATAATAGCAAATTACCTTGATGTAAAAAATTGTGTAAAAATTATATTTCTTAAGTAAATTTGATTTCATTAAATGAAATGTTTTTATAATGAATATATATATATATATATATATATATATATATATATATATATATATATATATTGAATGCCTACTAGACACTATCTTCGAGTGTCTAAGGTCTCTTTGTACAGGGATTTGTCAGAACAATCTGGCATGAGGATACTTTTTCCATAGAAGTAAACTCTGACCAAATATTCAAAATCACAGCCCAAATAAGATCTCCTCACATTTGCTTTTCCGAGGAATGGTGCACCTTCTTCCACCTCAAGTAATAGCACGAAGCTGGATACTCCACCAGACTAGATAAAGTCTTGTCCTGGAATCCAGTAAGACCAAGAGACCAACATGAAAGATAAATATTATTTTTAGTAAAACAGAAAATCTTTAAAATACCAATTATTCTGAAAAAAAATCATAGAAATTGTTTGAATACTTTTGTATTATACTGTGGATTTTTATTTTTAATCCTAACCTGAAGTCAAGGAAGCATATTTCATCGGAAATTTATTTTAGCCTGACCCCATTTTCTGTTGTCTTTGAGTTGAGACTTGTTCTGCAATGCCAGAAAACCTGTTTAACTTGAATCAAATATTGATAAAAGAATAGGAACATTGACTTTGCTTTATATATCAGTTAAGTTAGATACGGCATAATTCATGTTACACACCGGTTCCCGTTAGATCACTGACGTTAAGCAACGTTGAGCCTGGTCAGTACTCAAATGGGTGACAATTTAGGAACTGTATGTGTTGGCTGCTTATCTCCACATTGTTTCAAGTCGTCTGGCACTCCTCCTTGCCATTGAACTCAAGCAGTGCCGCTTCATGATCTCCTTTCTTTGGTTTCCGAGATCGGATCACAGAGTGATAACTGTTCTGCCGTCATATTTCGCTTTTTCTGTCCTCGGTCAGTGGAAGAGAATTTCTTCAGACAGATTTTCGTACTGGGTTTTAAAAGGATAAGGAATTAGTGGAATCTCGTTCAGTTCGAACGTACAATCAAATGTTTATCCTATATCGCTAACAGAATAATAAAATAATATCTGATATCGAGGTGACCGTTTGTAACACACACACACACACACACACACACACACACACACACACACACACACATATATATATATATATATATATATATATATATACTAGAAGGGCACCTGGCGTTGTCCGGTCACAAGATATGGTTAAATATAATATTTTAATTTATGCAAATTTCGGTATTATTATAGAGCAAATTCTTTGTTGATTATTATATTGTACCCAGGTGCTCCTCCCTCCAGTAAAAATAAAATCTCAGTAGTTGGATATTGTGCAACCCTTGCTCACAATTACACATGCGGCTACCCTAGTAGAAAGTACCCATTGTCTTTTGAGACTGAACGGAGACATTGCATTGGTTAAGTACTGACTGTGTATCAATTGTGAATGTTAGGTTTACATTGAGTTACGTATAACACTATGTAATGATGTATTAGTAAGTATCCATTGTCTCTTGATACTGAATGGAGGCATTGCATTGGTTAAGCCTCATATTAGCACTGACTGTGTACGAATTGCAAATGTTAAGTTTACATTGACAGTATCTATGTGATGATCTGAACATTCGTTAATATATTTTGATTCTGGAAACGTGTATTCATCGAGAAAAATATTCTGAATCATCTTCTTATCTTCTTATATATGAAATAATCTCGATTTTCCCCTTTGACACTAATCTGCAGAAATTGTGCAGTGAGATGTTTGTTCACACTACATTTAAATTTCTACATGCTGATACCGAATGTACTTTCATTAAAAATATATGTACAAACTAGCAGGGAGAGCCTACGTTGGCCGGGGTTGAATGATGATCAACGAATTTTTCACACTTCCAGATTTTTATTGCAATCGAAATCATTGAAATCCACTATGTTTCAATCAAACCATTTAATTGCTCTAGTTGGGGATCGATCGTGATGTACCTGGAGGAAACTTCCCATGACTCTCCGCAATGATTTAGCCAACAATACATGGTAGTTTACATTACACTGTAGAAAATCTACTGTTGATTGTATAAAATTATGTTTTATATAAAATGGGTTGAATTAAAGTTAAAAATACAAAAGTCAAGTATCATGCTTCAATTGTGCTCAAACAGAAACATTCATTTTGAACGCGTCCCTGTCATATCAAGGAGCCTACTGTTGATTTTATATGACTGGCCTTTCTGCTTGTATGGTAATAAGGTGTTAACTTTGGTCAAAATCGCTTGTTCCTTCTGTCATTGGCTTTTTTCAATTATCAAATACTTATCGAAGACATTCTGATACAAAACCTATCTAAGAACACATCCAGATACATAAAGTACTTTCGTTCGAAATCTCATAAAAATCGGCCAAGCTGTTTTCCATAGGGAACGAACACACACACACACACACACACACACACACACACTTAGAAAAAGTTCATTTTACATAATAGCAGATAGATATAAACACAACATTCTCTTTCATGTGTAAAAATGGATGCATAAAAAGTACTTTGTACATCAGGCCGTTGTTTACCGCATGGTCCATAAACTTCAGACCTTGCATGTGCATTTCTGTTAAAAAAAATCTATATACAAATAAACGAATAATCCCTACATCTGTAAATATGAGTACGTAAATTTTACAACCTCTGTTGAAATAATAACTTTCTTATTTAGCTAGTCATTGTAAACAAGTCAACTATTTTCTACTAACATGGAATCCCTTCAGTTAATCTCATTTCCTGTGCAACGTCGGGACACGGGCAGCTAGTAATCAATAAAAGACTAGTTACGAGAATTTTCTTTTTTTTTGTCTGTTTTCATGTGTAAAATTTATTTTATTTATTTATTTATTACTTTTATTGCCGTATAGTGAGGTTTTGTATAAGATGAGGGTTGTATACATGACGTGTATTTATTGACGTGTTTATATATATTTACTTGTCTAGACATAAATGTGTATATTGATCGTCTAGTGGTTGTTTTAACAGGACACATAACAATTATAACATTAAGGAACAAATAACAATTATCTGGGGATTTACATCGGCAAATGGAGAAACATACCTGGTCCATCTTTGGTATTGATTTGATGGATCCTCGGAAAAGCTACAAATGACGATTCGTAAAACTTGAAGTCTTAGTGGTATTCACAGCAGCTTTATTTTGGATGTCTCCCCCATTGGAAAGTTGCTTTTTACTATCAACATTTTCCTCTACTTAGAGCCGTTGCTATTCACGGCCGTCTTTGTCCCTCTGACCACGGATTATTGACTAACTGATAATTGTCTTTCAAACTGTCTCATTACGTTATTAGTATACGCTACTAAGATAATCACCTGATGTTTTTTATGCCTGTTTTTATGTATGTATGTATGTGTATTTATGCATGTATGCATGTGTATGTATGTGTGTATGTATGTATATGTGTGTATGTATGTATGTTTGTATGTGTATGTATGTATCTATTTGTGTATGCATGTGTGTATGTATGTGTATGTATGTATGTATGTATGTATGCATGTGTGTATGTATGCATGTGTGTATGTATGTATGTATGTATGTATGTATGTATGTCGATGCCTCCGTTCAGTCTCCAAAGACAAAGGATATCCCCGCGCGAGGCAAAATGTGGATTCCATGAACAAAGCTTCTTTCTTAGAACTGCACGCCTGTGGAACTCTGTTCCGTCTGCCTGCTTCCCACCTGACTACAACTTGGATGTGTTCAAGTCCAACGTTAACAAATTCCTAATGAACCGCCCCCTTAAGTAAACGCTTCATCAAATCTCCACACTAACGTAATGTACTCTCAATAACCCTTATCCCTGAGTGGCTTCTGGGCCTTGACAAGTCGTGACCACTGTGTAAAAAAAAGGCAGCTGTGTGTGTAATTGCGAGGCAAGGCTTGTGCAATCTCCAACCACACCTCTCCTGAATCGGCAGTGTTTGAGTCCAGTGACAAGGAGGAGTCCAGGACGACTGGAAACAACGCCGAGATAAGTGGGGAACACATACAGTACTGACCAAGTTCAATGTTGCTTAACTTCTGTGATCGAGCGAGAATCGATGTGTCAACGTGATAACTGATGTGTTTTCATGTCATTGTTGTAACTAAATTGTTATGATAACATTTTTTAAGTTTCATTTCTCAATCAATGTAAATAAATTATTCTAAATATTTTGATTATTCTCAAACATAGTTTAGCTGACAAAACTTTTTGGCTTGAATAATCATAATAATCGTCGACAAGCACACCTTCGGCGTTGCCCGGAATGTTAATATTATTCCTCATTATTCAACCCAAACAAATCATTGCCACTAAGATATAAGTGTGTTGAATAGCGGGTGTACATATCGGAGACATATAACAGACGATGAGATATTTATGCAACGGCGTATACGGCGACAACGATGATGATGACAATTACTTGTTGAGTTCATTCTTTGTAGTAGAAAGGATACAGATGTGAGAGAGATGTGAAATGGACAATTCTTTTTACACACTGAGGGGAGATACCTTATTTATGATGGGGACAGACAGTTATTTATGAGGAGATACGGTTAACACTTTTGAGGATGGGGGACAGGCAGTTAACACTTTGGAAGGGTGTTACATATAAATGTTCTTTTACAAACACGAATTACAAAACACATTACCTTTCAGGTTGAATGATGACAAACGAAGATTTACAAATAACATTATGATATTTATTCTTCCAGATGATTATGATGATGATCAGGTATTCGATTTTCTTGCTTACTTTTCTGGTCGCTTCCAAAGGGTTCGGCTAACTCAACTACTCTCCATAACTGACTCGACTTGATTGAGTATTTGTAATCTATCTTTCTTTGTGACGTCAAAAGGTGTTCAGGCATGTGAATGTCTCCTCACGTGGATTTACATATTACATATGCCTCCACACGTTTCCTTTTGGCAACAGAAAAAAATTCCTAAATTTGATTTCCATTGTCCTAACTCTGACCTCTAGGGATATCGTTATTCTTACACAATGGACAATACCCCATATTTCTAGGATTGCATCTAAATTACCATGAGTATTCTTTTCAACTCTTGAATACTAGGTTCGATTCCATCCGTTTCCTTATAATAAATATTATTTTCAATCCTATTTACGGCTTTCTCTAATTACTGGTAGTCTGTCCCCTTCCATATACAACACTGTGAATAAGGAGCCAGATTTATAAGGGATTCTTAGTGGTGTGTTGTGCAGTGAGATGGTTGTTCACATTACATTAAACTTTCTGCATGTTGATACAGTGAGGGAAACGGGAAGCAGGAAGGGAACCTCAAAGGTAAACAGTTTGTGGAAAGAAGCTATGGGGGTAAAAACCTTCTAGTATCTGGTACCTTATAGTAAAGGGGTGGAATTTTTCTGCGCTTTGAGTTGATGGCATTTACATTGGTGGGGGCAACAAGTGCAGCAAGTTCGTCAAAATACATTCCATTGTACGTGTAAAACAAGCACAGAGATGGAACACTGCAGTGATGATACAGGGGCTGGAGCTTGATAGACAGTGTGGGTCTTATTAGATTAATGGCTTGTTTACATTGTGGCCGTGGTAATTCAAGTTCGAATTCTGGTCACGGCTCCAAATTAGCAAGTGTTATATCATAGCGAACGTATGTATGATTTCAGCTGCACTTTTTCTGAATACTTACGGATGTATATATTTTTAATAACTCAATGGCTCACTCAGTTTATGAAAACATTGCATTCATTTAACATTTCACGTCATATTTGTTCAAAGTGGCATGCCGCGTGAGAGAGAGACAGAGAGATAGAGTAGGATGATGTTGGCAAATTTCCAGTCACATGCATGTCTGCTTGACTCGTCTCTCACTGTCTGTTCTTTTTGTTATGTGTGTATATATTAACCGAATGCTATCGTTCTTTGTCTGATAATTGACATCATCTCCAGGTTAAGGTGTGGGATGTCCAGGCCGGTTCGTTGTTTACATTTGCTATTCACAAAATCCAGCATTGCCCGATCATTAAACCAACAGCTAGGCAAGAGGGAGTGTTGCAATATTTTTGGCATTACTGGACGATTGTATTTATAATCAAATGTGATGAAAACGAACTAAGGAAGTGCCAGAGTCTCTTTATAAAAAATATTTTTTAATTCTTCAGTTATAACTTTCCATCTTGACATGAGTACGGAACTATGCTCTGCTGATCCTGACATGTGTAATTCCTTATCTGGAATAGCTTCTCTGACTGGATTGATGCTGCCATTTTTTTTGGGGGGGGGGGACAACTACAATTTTCTATTAGAAGAATGGCTCAACTCCGAAGAGAGTGTAGGTAAACTTTTCATTGCAAGGTCCACATTCACCACAGAGTATATTAATCTGAAATAATCCAAATAATACAAATTTTCAATTCTCATCTCCAAAAATTTCTGAGGCATAAAATTTATTTTTTTATTGTTAAAAGTTTTAACGCACTCTAGATTATTTACATGAAACACATTTACTTGAAAGATAAATTAAACTCAGTTTAAACGTAAAAGATTACAAACGTTTGGCAGGCCTCATGAATAGCTTTCGTGATTCACACGTGATCCGCGAACTATTGTTTGCAATCACCTGCACTAAAGTGTCATCATCATTGTCAGTGGCAAAAGGATGACCTTGTCTGAAAAAAATGACCTTTGAATATAAAGATTAAACATTGTACCCAATGTGAAACGAAAAATGACAGGAATTGAATTCAATACATTTGGATGTCAATCAATCATTTCAAGTTAAACCAAGCGACTACGACTGCATTACTAATATACATTTTAAGCTATTTTCTGTCATCTTAAATGCCCGACTGAGGTTCAATTTTTAGTTTCCAAGTGTAAGACATTGGGACGTCTTTGCAAGTAACAAAACCGACTGAACTTTTAAACACATACCGTACACAATCAAGGCGAAAATCTATGACGCTTATACCATTCCTGTGAGCTTATTCAGACCTGAATGGGTTACTTAGACTGTCTAAATATGCCATAAAATAGTAACTTTACAAAACCATTTGGATCATAAACTATCTGATCACATCAGTATCGTAGAATTGTGAAAAATCACTAGCATGCCATCAATAGCATCAGCAAATGTTAAGTCTTGAGATTGTTTGGTCACATTAAGTATTTCAATGTAGAGCTATGCTGAAATATGTGCTGAAGGTATACTGTAAGCAAGGGCATAGTTAGCTGTGCTTTTTTGTGCTATTAAGAACACCCCTCGAAGAAGTGGACCAAAATTCTCCCCATATTTAAAGCGCCAGTAGCCAGAGATAATCAGACAGGCATTTGCCTTGTCGTAAATAATTTACCTAATATTGGGAGAATTATTTACTGTTTACGAATCGATTTTGCCTGCCATTTTATAATAATGCCTCAAAATTTACCTACCTATAAGGGAAATTTGAAGGGTTGGATTCGTTTTGTTCCGTTTTGTTTAAAATATTTACTTATTTATTTTCATTTTTTGTATGAAAACGAAACGGCACTTTTTGTATCATTTCGTTTCGTTCATTTTTTTTTTTTTTTTTTTTTTTTTTGTTGTTGTCTTTTTTTGTTTTTTGTTTTTTGTTTTGCTTCGTACATCTATATGTGTTTAATTACAATCTGAATGTATCAAAAGAAGTCAGGGCTTCACAGAAACTATGAAACAAGAAAAGTTATAATCAAGACAACTCCAAAATTGCATTTATTAATCATGTTGAGTAATTTGGCAAAGTACTTTTATAAAAAAACATCTCATAAATCAATCAAAATATTAGCATTTGAGCCGGGTGTTTGGAGGTGTATGTTGAGCAAAAAAAAGAAAAAGCAGTCAACTTTTTTTTAACTTTGACCCATATTATGACCCCTTAACATTTATTGTTTTGGGCTCAAATTAAGTTATTAAGTTAGATCCATGTCCAAGGAATCCATATCGAAAATTTCACGTGTCTAGACCCAAAAATGTCGGAGGAGTTTGGTAGAGTTTTCAAAGGTCAAATCCTAGAACTTTCACCCTTTAATGGCCAAATTTCTGTCCGAAAACCAATCACGTACATTTTCCCAAATCTCAGTACCCTGTATATCAAATTTTGAGTCTGAAGACTGAAAATTGACAGAGTTATTGCGTAGGGAAATGTACACAGACACACACACAGAGACACGTTCACTTTTATAGATATACTACCATGGGTTCCCGGCGTTGCCCGAGTGTGATGTCTATGCTGAGCAAAAAAAAAAAAAGACGGTCAATTTTTTTAACTTTGACCCCTATTATGACCCATTAATATTTATGTTTAAGGGCTCTAATCAAGTTATTAAGTTAGATCCATGTCCAAGGAACCTATATCTAAAATTTCAGGTGTTTAGACCCAAAATTGACGGAGGAGTTTGGTAAAGTTCTCAAAGGTCAAATCGTTGAACTTTGACCCCTTAACAGCCAAATTTATAGCTAATCACAGAGATTTTCCGAAATCTCAGTACCCTGTATATCAAATTTCGAGTCTATAGACTAAAAATTGATGGGGATATTTCGTAGGGAAATGTACACAGATGGACACAGACAGACACACAGACAGATACACAGACACGTTCACTTTTATAGATATATAGATAGATAGGTTTGTTTAACAAAAATATATACGTAAACATAAATATATATGGAAACAATTTGGTGTTTACTATAAACTTTTTTCGCAAATATTATGCAAGTATAAATCATGTAGAATATCTGCATGAATATAATTACACGTAATAGTTAACTAAAGATGATCGTCCCATAAGAAAACCGAAAAAAACTAAAAGAGAATTAATTAAAATGAATGTTTAAAAGAATATGCAAATTAGCTAGATCGTTTGCTAGTAAATGCAATTCCACAACCAAGATATAAGAAAATTGTATTTTCTTTTTAAATAAATAGAAAAGAGGATTTTTAATATGAATATCAATAGAAACAAACGAAAACAGAATTCATAGAAGTATAGATGGATAGATAGATAGATGAGCATAAATCGCAATTTTTAGGTTTCTTTAATTATAATAAAAACAAAACGAAACAAAATTTTGCTAAAACGAAACGAAATGTAAGAAACATTATATTTTGTAAATTTTTTTGCTATGAAAGTTTGGGCCCCCTTGATTCTTCCTACGCCCTTGACTACCAGAAAGCCAGTCAAAAGGTAGACGGGAATAGATAATAACGCATTTTGGCCCAAGCATATGCATTCTGCATTCAACAGAGAAAACGTTAAATAAAAAGTGTTGTAATCTGCAGAGAAGAAGTCCTACGGCAATGTGTTCCACAGAGAGGAAGCCCTTGCAAAGAAGCTCTGTCTATGAAAACTCTGCCCGATGCGTTTTTATGGTTGTTAAAAATGACCAGGTTGTAATCAGTACAAAAGTTAACTTTGGTCGAAATCGCTTGTTTCTTCTTTCATTTGATTTTTTTCGATTATCGATTATCGATTATCATTATTTATCGAAGATATTCTGACACAAAATCTATCTAAGAAAACTGCAAGTTACATAAAGTATGTCTGTGTGAAATTTAATTTCGGCTTTTTCGGAATTCATAGAGAACGAGCTCTCTCTCTCTCTCTCTCTCTCTCTCTCTCTCTCTCTCTCTCTCTCTCTCTCACACACACACACACACACACAAACACACACACACATACACACACATATACACACACACATACGCACGCATACATGCACACACATACACAAATACACACAAAGTGACTTTTATATAATAGGAGAGATAGAGGTACTTAATCAAAAGATAAACACAGCAAAGTAATTGTCTTTTATTTTTAAATCTATAAGTCAGTTTGATGGCAGTTGTCTAATCAGGTGGATCAGCAGTTTTAGTTGTACAGCTGTGTAGTGCTATCTGGGTCACGGCGGGAACCAGTTTCAAGAGACGAAAGTTCGATTTTAATTAACGAATAGCGAGATGCAAAGGATGTGGGTCTTCATTTGCATTAAATGTCCTAAAAAAAATAGAAACAAACCAAAAAAAAAAAGAAAAGATTTAAAAACCAAACAAATTTCTTTTCTTAATCAGTTTAAAAAAACAAGAATGGATGTAAACTCGAACATGCAAAATCTTTCGGTCGGGGACTTTTGCTTCAAACGAATAATTTAATCATTCTTCCCATACGGAAATCGATGATAAATACGACACTTAGATGAATACAAAGATTGTGTAGTGGCAAACTAAATCTTGTATTATTTACTATTCTCATCTTAAGTGTCATTTTCATACCGTTTCGGTCGATGTAACCCCCGACTTTCTTCGGGGGTATCTTGTCTGCAGCGTAGTGGATAAAGTACTTGAAATTTGGTTGTAAGTTGTAAGTTACACTCTTCTGGAGGTTATAGGTTCAATCCTCAATACAAGTAACACTCTAAAATACAATTGCAAATTAATTAGAACTTAGTCATGGCTAACGACATGCTACCCATGTGGATTAAATAAAAGGTTCAGTTTAAAATTTCGTGAAGTTTCTCGCATTCAATAGAAACATTCCCAAGTTCAACAAGATACACTGAAGAAGCTTGGAGGTTATATTGACTGAAATATTGCGAAAATGACGCTCGAGATGAGAACAGTAGTCCGAAGAATCTAAATAATACCAATTAGCAATCCTCATCCCAGAGAAGTTGCATTCCTGAGCCTGTTTTACAAATATTTTAATGGAATGTGTTCTGATGAACTCATTTGCCCCTTTGAGATACATACCCCGACAAACCAGTTTAGCAACAAAATCACACCCCTTCAGTGTTGAGATCCCTAATGTCAGAAAACTTTCTACTCTAATAGTTTTTTCCCCTCGAACAGCTAGACTTTGGAATTCCCTTCCTGCTACCTGCTTCCCTGAGTGTACTGATATGCAGAAGTTTAAATGTAACATAAACGAACATCATGTTAATCTATCCTAGCCAGGGTCTAAATTAGTAGCCCCTTACGTCCAAGTGGCGGTATGCCTTTTTAATAGGGAACATGAGTATAAAAAGAAACAAAACGTTTATTTGCATCTAATAACAGTCAGGTAAGATTAGCAATAAGCGTCCTTTGTAAGGTACAGACATATATAGGCATGAAAAAACTAAATAAACCCCCTGTAACAGTGCAGATATGGTAAGGAAAATGAAAATGACTGCAAAAAGGAGAGAGAGAGAGTAAGTTTGAGAAGACGATCCCGTTAGAGACATGGAGGACATTTGAGAGTACAGAAAGAAGGAGGACAATCACGTTTTATTCAGGAAAGTACCTGAAAATAAATGCTGTTGCTAAAAAAAAAAAAAGTAAGTCGAGTTATTACTTGCGGCATACTCTGCTACAACATGCTGTGTGTGTGAAACGGCACTAACCCTCTTTGGGTTTGAACGGCTTCCTCCGAAAGAGGAAGTTCCATGGGAGTATGAAATTCCCAAACGGTCCCCAGTCGCATGTGTACAACAACCAGCAAAACTTTTGCATCAACCTGATAAAAACTTTACACACGTATGTATTATTTTTGTGGGGGTGTAACATATTTAGTACAGCACAATCACATTGACACACTGGTTCTCACCAGATCACCGAAGTTAAGCAACGTTGAGCCTGGCCAGTACCAGATGGGTGACCATTTAGGAAAGCTAGGCGCTGTATGTACCTTCTGGGAAAGTTGGGCGTGGAGCCAGCACGCTCACCGTGTAAAAGTCACTCCTCATCACAAAAACATCTACAAAAAGTTGTAGATGGCCTATGCCCCTCCGGGGGCTCAAGGGCTATGGATGGTAACATATTTACGTGTGATTATTAAAATGGAAAAATTCGACCATATGAAATTTCAAGCGCTTCCATTTGAAATTTCATCTTTATGTGTGTAAAGTTTCTATCAGGTCGACGCAAACGTTTTTGCCGGTTTTTAAAAGGGATATTTTAAACATTATAATTTACTTGATGCGTATTGATATTATTTATAAGGTTTTGTACAAATTATTAAAGCATCATTCATATTTTTCTGCAATATTATTACCTATGTTGATCCCAAAACGACCTTCTTTAGTCTACAGAAAGGGAGCCATCTTCCATCATGATAATGCTCGTTTTCTCCTAGGAAAATATGATTAGGAAATCTTGCTCCATCTTGCATATTCGTCTGACCTAGCTTCCTCAGATTATCACATATTTCGAAGATTACAAAACCATTCAGATGGCTCTAAGTGAACACCATGAGAGGAGATTGAACATAAGTAGGATTAAAGCTTTAAATAACTTTACACGCGATAAATTTATTTGCTCATTAACAGATAGAATTAAGTTATAAAAAGGGAGTCATTTTCCATCATGATGATGTGTGAGTATGAGCTTATTTAAGTCCAGATCTCCAAATAATTAAATAACCACAAAATTGTGTGCACATATAATTAAATAGTGATAAAAGAAAGACTGTTGGATATTTATGATTGGAACTTGGTGAACAAGATAGGCATAGATTTGACATTTACTTGTGCTAAATATGGCTGGATTGCACTTGTATCAACGATTTAAACATCCTAAGATGAAATCCTGTTTCATATCTGGGGAGGAGCTACCCCAAGCACTCCTTTCCTGTCTTGAAAAAGGTCCAAACTGTCTTCGAAATCTAGTAGGTGATGTCTTTTGCTCTTCCTTACAACCTCTCTTGCACAGAAAAGACGTTGTAAGTCTATCTCTTCTCTAGCTTTATCTTCATCGCAAGTGCTCGACTGAACTTTAATCTATTGCTCCAACCTGTATATAACATTTAGAACAAACACTCGTCTGGCTAAAACCACTGTCAACAATTTCCTCTACCCTATCTGTGCTTAAAACTAAATGAAAATTCTATGAATAAAGGTCCTTTCCTAGAACTACCTGTCTGTGGAACTCATTACCATCGGATTGCGTTCAAGCTAACTGCAACATGTTTGTTTCCAAGTCTAATGTAAACAAATTCTTGTTGAACCACCGTATTAGATAATCAAATTCTACCCAATTTCCACCACTACTGATCATTATGATGTTGTCTTAGCGGCCACCGAACAATCATTCCCCTTATGCTTGAGTAACCTCTGTGTCTTGAAAAGACCGTACTCCCATATAAAAAAATAGTATGGGATTGTTTTTTTTGTTCTGTTTTTATAAAAGAGTCACCAGTTATCAAGGCCCGGAAGCCACTCGAGGATAAGGGTTAATGAGTGTACAGTGGTCAAAGGAAACATGTTGTAGTAATCATAAGTAGTGAAAACTTGATAAATTGGATTACTTAAGGAGATGACCCATCAAGAATTTGTTCACATTGGACTTGAAGACAACCATATTGTAGTCAGTTGAGAAGCAGGAAAACGGAACAGAGTTCCACAGGTGTGCAGTTCTAAGAAAGAAGCCTTGTTCATGGAATCTATGTTTAGGTTTAGGCACAGATATAGAATGGGGGAAATTATTGATAGTGGTTTCAGATAGACGAGTGTTTTTCGTGAAAGTCAAGACAGGAGGGAGAATAGATTGGAGCTCAGACGAGTACTTGCCATAAAAATAACGATGAAGTAGAGACAGGCTCGCAACGTCTCTTCTGTGGGAAAGACAGTCTGAAGGGAAGAGAAAAGAGCATCTCCCACTAGGCTACGAAGTCTATTTTGAACAGTGTCAAGGCAGGATAAGCTGCTTCTAGTAGCTCCTGCCCAGATATGGCAACAGTACTCCATCCTCGGACGTACTTAGCTCTTATACAGATAAAGAATTGCATTAGCGGTGAGATAACTACTGGAGTAGTAGAATGATCTGACTATTTTTCCAGTAGCCTTGGCAACAGATTTGATGTACATGTTCCATCTCAAATCAGGAGTAAAGGTCAGACCTAGAAGCATGTCAAAACATGAAGCCTCCCCAAGATGAGAGCCATTGATTTTGATTAATACCAGACGGGGATCAGAGCGTTAATGATGAAAAGATAGAAGCTTTGTATTAGATGCATTAAAAGTAACCAGCCACCTCTTTCCCCATTGCACCACATGATCAAGATCACAGGAGAGGCAATCAGAGAAAACTTAAGTTTATGGGCTTTGAAGTGTTGCTATAGATGGTAGTGTCGTTAGCATAAATGTCAACGAATGATCTTAGGAAGGTATTTCTGTTTTATAGACATTATCTTTGAAATAACCACACAGATAAAAAATCTGGGAGGTTAAGGTTTGGTGAGTGTGAACCCATTTAAGGTCACACTTCCAAATGATGAGATGATCACTAAAGTGGTTGTATATATCATTGAATGTTAATAAAACAAAGACTGTTGGAGTTTTATTACTGAAACTTGATGAACAAGCCAGTCATAGACTAAAGTTGACTTGTACCAAATATGATTGTTTATGTAGAATGATAAAATTGTCGCCCTAGAAAAGACGAGATGATTCCTTTTCCATTTGATGAAAACCGTTTCTTTTTTTTTTGTTTTTGTAGCAGTCAATCTACTAGTTGGCCAGTTGTGTACAAATCCCAAGAGCAATAGGAACCTTCTATCATGTCTGAAAGTGAAAACATGTTCAACAAGTAAAATCGGAGATATGCCACTGTACAACTCATGCTCTCTACCGATCCAAGTTATGACAACAGGACCATTGCCAGCACCCTTAAAATGCAAATCCGAATGGTTCAACACTCGGACAACCGACAGTTATGGTCTTTGGTGTGGTTTCAAGTGAGTGACACATCATACCACCTCACATCTTTGAAGTCGGCTTTAAAATCAACACCAAAGTGTACCTGGATGTGCTGAAGAGCAAGATGATACACTGGTGCAATCAGATGGCCGCTGGCAGACCCTGGGTGTGGCAGCAGGATTGGCGTTGGCCTATTAGTCCAAAGAAACTCAGAGAAAGACTGTTATGATTTTGTACCGTTCCTTCACTGGCTCCCCGCTCCTCCCCCGATCTGAACCTGTTGGATTACTTCATTTGGTCATATGTCGAGAACATCACCTACATGACCTCCTACAACACCACAGCCAGCTTTTTCGCCGCCATCTGCAGAGTATTTGCTGAGCTAACACCAGCGCTTTTGGAAAAGATATGCTCTCAGTTCCAGACCCGTAGTGAGGTGGTGATTGAGGCTGAAAGCGACTACATTGAATAGATGTCAGTTCTACTTCCATAATCAAGTTACCTGAATTGATTTTTTTAATAAATGTTTTATAATAAAGCCATAGTGTTATTTCATTTAGGGCGACAATTTTATCACTCTATCCTGTAAAGGTTTGTGCACTTTTTAATAAAGATTCAATGAGTGGCATTTTTTTAGAGTGTGTGGGGGGGGCTTAAACTTCTATCGGCCTCCGTAAAAGACTATGACACGAAATTGAATAGAATTACTTCAAGAGCCATGCTCGCCAACGTAAAATCGTGAAGAAGGCACTAAAACGAAATAAGGTATTGACTGAGGTTAAAAGCAAGTCAAAATTGTTTGTGTCTGTCATTTAAGGAAAGTGGAGTTTACCAAGTCTTTGGAATTTCAGTGTAAATGGTTCAGGAATTGGTCAGAGCTTATTGACTTAAAAGTTACTGTTAAATGGAAAAAAAAATGGATAAAAAGAAACAAAGCAATAAGCTGATGATGGAATTTGGTAAGTCAACAGAATGCTATTAGTTGAGGATTTCCTGTAGAAATCAATTATGTACTTTAACAATATCATGATGTTTGAAAGGTTGTCACTCTATATAGTCAAGTTTTAAAAAAGTTGTTTCCTAAACGTCAGGAAACCATATGTAACGTTGTTACATCATATGTATCGTAGTTACATAATATGTAACATTGTTACATCATATGTAACGTTGTTACATCATATGTAACGTTGGTACCTCTTATATAACGTGGTTGCATCATATGTAACGTTTTTACATCATATGTAACGGTGTTACATCATATGTAACGTCGTTACAACCTATGTAATGTCATTACAGCATATGTAACGTTGCTACATCATATGTAACATTGTTACATAATATGTAACGGTGTTACATCATAATTAACAGTGTTACATTCTATGTAACGATGTTACATCATATGTAACGTTGTTACATCATATGAAACGTTGTCAAATAATATGTAACAGTGTTACATCATATGTAACGTTGTTACATCATATGTAACGTTGTTGCTACAAACAAACAAAATAAATCGGCATTTTTTCTTTTTTAACAAAAGGTTTTATCATTGTTAATTTCTCATTTCAACACAACTTAAAAGTCTCTCACCATCGTCCATCTCGATTGTACACGTTTATTCTTTCTTTCAACCGCATGCCGGCCACAGCCGGCTCATTCTCGTCCTTGACTTTATATGTAAATTTTCTTTGGTGTGCACTTTCCTTCTCTGACCTGTCAGCTATAGCCAAGCATTTCTCACCTTCGACTTTACATGTCCATTTTCTTCAACGTTGACATTGTTTCTGCCCTGAGCACAAAATGCTTTTTTCTCTCCTTTTTTCCTTTCTCTTCTTTTACTTACTTCCTAATTTGCATTTGCGCTTCTTTCGGCTGCTGCTGCTGCTAATCTCTTCACAAGCCAGCTATCCTTCGCTGCTGATGATGCTTTGCCACGCGCTCATATGCTCATATGATACACCTAGAGCCCCTGAGCAGAGCAAGGGTTTTTTACAAAACATTATGAAAATGTCTTCTCAACTATTAAATCATTTCTCTCTGATAGGTTCTTAAGAGTAGTGGTTGATGGGCAGAAATCAGAGGTTCTCAGTATTAATGCTGGATTCCCTCAGAGATCCATCCTGAGTCCAACCCTCTTCTTGATCTACATCAATGATCTCCCAAAACACATCCTTAGATTATCTGCAAACATTTATGCTAATGACACTACCATCTATGGTAGCACTTCAAAGACCGTAAGTGACCAAGTTCTCTCTGACTCTCTCTCCTCTGATCTTGAGCACGTGGTACAATGGGGAAAAAAGTAACTCGTTACTTTTAATGCATCTAAAACCAAGCTTCTATATTTACATCATCAACGCTCTATTGCCCAGCTGTCATCAATCGAAATGAATAGCTCTCATCATGGTTTGTTTTGACAAGCTTCTGGACTTGAACTTTACTCCCGATCTAAAATGGAACACATATATCAAATCGATTGCAAAAGCCGCTGGAAAAATGGTGGGATCCTTCTACCGCTCTAGTAGATATCTCACTCCTGATGCAATTATCTTCCTATATAAAAGCCAGGTTCGGCCAACGATGGAGTACTGCTGCCACATCTGGCCAGGAGCTGCTAGAAGCAGCTTATCCTGTCTTGACAGAGTTCAAAATAGATTTTGTAGCTTAGTGGGGGGATACCCTTTTCTCTTCCCTGCAACCTCTTTCTTACAGAAGAGACGTAGCGAGCCTGTCCCTGCTTTATCGTTATTTTCATGGCAGGAGCTCATCTGAACTTCAATCTTTGGTCTCCCTCGCCAGACTTTCATGAAAAATACTCTTCTAGCCAGAGTCAATATCAACAATTTCCCACACTCTTTATCTGTGCCCAAATCTAAATGTAGATTCCATGAACAGGGGCTTCTTTCTTATAACTACTCGCCTGTGGAACTTTATTCCGTTTTCCTGCTTTCCAGCTGACTACAATCTGATTGTCTTCAAGTCCAATGTAAACAAGTTTTTATTGAACCGTCCCCATAAGTAATCCAAGTTACAAAATCTCCACTACTTATGTTTACTACGCTATAATCACATTGACTAATGTATACCCATCAACCCTTATCCTCGAGTGGCCTCTGAGCCTTGATAAGTGGTGACCCCCTGTAAAAAAATATTAACAAGATAATTTCTAAAAGTAGATATGAAAAACATTAATTTCAAATTTTAACACTAACTAATGATAATGTTTACAACAATATTTTTTTTTAATAATTAAAAATTGTTGCAATTTATTTTTCTTTTCTTTTTCATGAACCATCCGGAAATTCTTTACATCTGTTATGGTATGGTTCATATCTTTTTCCAGGAAAAAAAAACAATAATTAAATGCTTGCAGCCATTTAATTTTTCCATATAAAGCATTTGGCCATCTTTAGGAAAGAGCTTGCAGAACCCCCTCAGCCTCATTCACGAAAACCCTGCTGTAAAAGTATTCTTGTTTTTAAGATGGACAAAGTTGTTTTGGTTTTAACAAAAGACTTTAACCTTTCTTTATTTTCTACTGTTAAAATTGATTCAAATTTTTTACTGATAAGTGTGTTACATACGATGGACGTTTCAAAATTAATGCCGCCTATTTTTATTCCACCCGAATCGATCAGAAGGGAATGGAAATTACATTGCTATGATACCTGAATTTATCCATTCATTGCCCGAAATTTTCATCTCTCTGTTGCAGATATTGACGAGGTGATACTAAAAAAAACAACCCTTGTAATGGACCTGCGTCAGAAGCAGAGATGCGTCATTGAATTCCCACCATGCAGAAAAAATAGAACCGATCAACATTCACCAGCGCCTGTTAAAAGTTTATGAAGCTGAAAGAGTTGATGTTAACACAGTTAGGAGATGGGTTTGTCGATTTCAGAGTGATGATAAAGATGTGAGTGACAACGCACCCTCTGAGTTTTTATGATCGAGGCATTGAAATAGTGCATTAATAATGCTGATAATTATGTGGAAAAATAAATTCTTCAGCACAATAAGTTACTTGTTTTAATGGTATTACTTCCTGTCTTTGTAGCTCTTCAAAGTCTTAGTTAAAAAAATAGGAGGCCTTACATTTTGAACGAGCCTTGTATTAGGGATCCTGTATATATACATACTAGCAAAAGTACCCGTCGTTGACTGGGTTCAAAAACCGCCTACAGAAAATGGACTCTGATTTATGAAAGTATGATAGGTTATGAAAAGGAAGGGTTGTAAAGAAATAGCTTCGAATTTGGGGGTATCAAAACCAAAGCAAAATATGATGAAAGTAAAAATAAAATAGATAAACCCCATGATTTATTATGCCATACTTGTTCACACTGAAACACTTATCACAATATTCTGTGGATCTATATTAAAAAACCTTGTAAAACTTTGTGACATATTCTATGGAGGTCAGGTGCGAACGAACACCACATAATTTTATTATACCATATTTCTTCAAACTGAAACATAATTATCAAAGTATACTTATGCAGATAGATATGAAAATCTTTATTAAAGTCTGTGCCTATTTCCATTCTATGGATGCCAGGCGCGAACGCAGACCTCACAATTTTATTATACCATCCCTATTTAAGTTAAAACATACTTATCAAAGCATTCTTACGTACATCTATATCAAAAACACCTGTAAACTTTTTTTTTAATTTTTAATTTTTTTATTTCCATACTTTGTGGACCAGGCGCGTACGCAGACCCCACAATTTTAATGAACCATCGTTCTGCCAGATCAAACATACTCATTCCTGCGTCTCGATACATCTTCTATCATTATATGTAATCAGTTTTTTAAAATAGTCAACCATATAGGAGCCTATTCGTGACCAGACACACACACCCACACACACACACATACATACACACACACACGCGCGCATTCAGCTTTATATTATATATATATATATATATATATATATATATATATATATATATATATATATATATACATTTATATAAGACATTTTAACTTGTTAAAAAAATGCTATATACACATACATGCATTATATACTATCTCTCTCTCTACTATTATATAAATCACTTTGCGTGTGTGTGAGTCTATTCCTCATAGGTTCCGAAACGGCTGAGTTTATCCTTGCAAATTTCACACAAAGATAATTTATATGTCTGGCAGTGTACTTAAATGTGTTTTGTACAGAATTCGTCCACTAAATATCAAAAATTGAAAAAAAAAAAAAAAAACAGATCTTAAAGATAGCTTGTCACTCTTATAGATAAAAAAAGAATAATTTTTTAAGGGAAATATTTTATGTTACACCGGCCCAGGGAGATAATAATATTCCAGCAAATTATTTCTCCCTTAAAAAAAAACAAAAAAAGAAAACAGATTTATTTTAATCTGGGGATATAGCTTAGTTGTAGCGCATTCGACTACAGATCGAATGATCCTCTGTTAAAGCACGACTGCACCTCACTATTAATTTTATTTATTTATTTATTGTAATTAATGATAAAAAAGAGTTACTTTTTAATTAATGATAAAAAAGAGTTACTTTTTAAATTCGACACAAATCATTTCTTTGTTTGCATATTTCAAAACTAAACATTAAACAGAAGTAACTTTTCCAGGGCATTCATCGCCAAGCCCAAATATCAGCTGACGTGATATTGTAATGAAGCACAGACAGAATTTTATGAACGACATTATCATTATTATTTTTTTATTAATTTATTTATTTTATTTATTTATTTTACTTTTTTTTGCGTATTAGTCCACTGGGAAAATTATTCCTCATAATCTAATATACATAAAACAAAATGTATGTGTGCGTGTTTTCTACAAGGAAGGATCGGTTTTTGCACCACCATTTTCGCAAGTCATTGTATATGTGTGTGTTTGTATGTTTGCCAAAAAATTTTGACAGACGCATCGGAACCTGACCAGACCGATATCGTTTTCAAGCTGAATCCTACGGACGACAAATATCGAAAAATTAGCCAAAAACATTAATTCCTTCACCCTCAACTGGGCAGTTTTACTATTTTAACGAAAATAGGTTACAAATGCGCAGATAAACAAAATAATTTGTTCTTGAATAAGTTTCCAATTGTATTTTCTTTTAAAACAACTTATGCCGTCAATGGTCTTCTCCAAGTGTCTGGTCTGCTCTTGTAGACATCGACGATCATAGCTCTCCATTCTTTTCTGTTCTCGATCTTTCTTGTGAGTTCATTGTTGGTGTCCTCTTTATTTATTGCAAATTTGTTTAACTTCAACGTTTTGGACGATAGAGACATCGGCTAAGACGTCACGTTTTCTTTAACGTTTTTTTATCCTTCACATTACAGGTTCGAACCTGCTTGCCTGTGGTGTTTATTCCGAAAGCCGTTCTTAACATAGGGATGTTGGGGGAGAGTTATACTACGCCGGAGTAACTCGTAAAAAAATACCTTTAAAAAAAATTGCTTAAGAATTATTTGAGACAAAAAAACACCTTATCTTCACATAGTTAATAAAAGATTTTAAATTACGGTAGGTTTTTGTTTTTTTGCTATTTACGTAACTACATTGAAAATTTTACTTTTTTCTCTTACGTAGCGTTGTTATTACTTCATCGGCAACGCTCGGCATTATCCGGCTGTTGACGTCATGTTCCGGGGAAAGCCGAGCGAACGCTGAGTTACGTCTGGATCAATATCTGCATGAGTACCAAACAACTATTAAATTGTTTTCGTATAATTTGGTTATTGCCCCCCCCTACATAACAATTTAGAAAAAAAAGAAGTTTTTATATCGTATACTGACCGATAATTTTTACTTATTTATTTGGCTAGCTCTGCATAGTTTTCGACCATCTTGGATTTCTAACGTTCGAACTCGTCTAAACATACGGTAAGTTTCTTGCAAGCATTTAAACTATTTGGAAAAGTAACATTAATTGAAAGTTTATTTAATTAATACTAAAACGGTTAAATCACCAAAAATGTCAGATTTTATTGACTAACCTTTGCTTGATTTTTTTTTCTTAGCGGTGACAGGGCAAATTAATCCGTATTATTTTCTGTCCTATTTCTTTTCTTATCGTTTCTTCTGTATTTACCCACCACTTGTTTTGTCACTTTTTAAGGACATTTTTTAAAAATATATTTGTGAATTATCACAAGAGAATTGCGTGATAATTTAGATTTATTGGCTAACCAGAAAAATAAGCGACTCAAAGCGGCGGCAACGGGTGTGTTGTCAGAGTTAGTTCCTTATATCAATTCACGGCGTATTTAGCAGAGACGCTAACAACGAAGTAACGGGCCAAAAATTCAAATATATAACAAATAAATGTTGCCAAAGGCAAGATAAATTATTTTTGCACATACCTGGATAAGTGATGTGCATTTTAATGGGATTTTAAGCGTTCATTCACTTCGAAGTAGTGTCGAGTAGGTAAGTTAAACGAGCAATCAAGATGGCCGCCGAAAGCATGTGGTCTTCAGAGCATCGGTAAGGGTTAAAAAGTAAAAAAAAAAAATTAGCAAGATACTGATAAAAATTCACAATCACGAAATGTCACAATAAAACTTATCGGGTGGATTTATTTATAATTTTTGTTCATAAAATTTTGGAGATTCCAAGTTATTGCTGTTTCGCGCCATTATAATATAGATAAATTAAGTCTGTAAAAAATGATTTCTGATTTTTGCAGGTTCACTGTTGAAATTATCCGTCATATATATAAAAAAAAAATTCTTCAACAATATTTTCTATTGGATCAATGTGTAGTATATGTCAATTTGGCATTGTTATACATTGACCACAACTCCCCATTCACGTTCGAAATGTCCTCTTTTAGAGGTTCTCGGGTATGCTAACAACGAATATCAGTTAAATTTGGGGCTCGTAAGTAGTTTACTAGATATGAAACATTTGTTATCCAACGTGAAAGCTAATGTAATCCCTGGCAGACATTTTTTTTTTTTCACAAGCGAGGAATTAGTAATACGTTTGCGTAACTGCTTTCGGAATAAACGCCCCCAACCTCCCCATGTTAAGAACGGCTTTCGGAATAAATGCCCCCAACCTCTCGATTTGAAGAACGGCTTTCGGAATAAACACTCCATCTGGGGAGGGGGGTTAAAGTATTTGCTTTGTCGTTTGCTTCAGTAGCACGTATGCGCATTAATAAATGCTTGGTTGTGAGAACAAAATGGCTGCTAGGTATAACATTAGCGTTTACGTTGTATATCATATGTTTTCATATCTAGTAAACGATTTAGCAGCCCCAAATTTAATTTTGATATTCGTTGCCAGCATACCTGAAAACTTATAAAAGGCGACATTTCGAAGGTGAACGGTGAGTGTTAATGTAAAAATTTGCCGTCACCTTTATTTTAGTAAACATTGTTTGAATTTATTTTATTTTATTTATTTTTCTATTTTATTTATTTATTTTATTTTATTTTTTTTTTTTTTTTTTTACAAAACCTACATACTCTCCCTTAAGCATATAACCGGTTAGCAACAAAATGTAGTTGCCACCAGAACTTAGCTAGTGGTAAGCTTAAGGGAGCTTTTTTTTTGGGGGGGGGGCGTGCTGTTGCTTAATAAATCTCCAAAGATTTACATGCATTATGTAAACAGTTCCGACTACGAACGGAGAAAACCGAATAAAATACACGTGCAGACGACACCAAATTGGAGGAAAAACAGAAAGGGAAAAGTATCATTGAGTTTCAAACAAGCCGTTCTTTCTTGTAACAAGAAGGAAAATGAACAATTCCAGATTCGAAGCTATTGTGAAGTCTCCGGAAACGATCCTTGCGTTCTGCCAAGAAAACCGGCTGCTGGCAATTGAGAGGAGATACACAAAATCTATCGAAAGTGCATCTTAAAACAAGGTAACGTAACCAACATAAAAATGCTTTTGTAAACCGGTCGTGAAAACTTACTGACAGCATTACTTTTGCTATTAAATAAGGTGAAATTTTTTTTTTTTTTACGAGCTATATTTCTTGTAATTTCAAATATCCGCCATGTATTCAAGCGCCTTGTGAAACGTCACGTGACTATCCGCACGAGCACACATTTCAGTAAGAACTGCGACCGTGTAACGTTAACGGAGGCAATGAAATGGGGCAAAATAGTCCCAGTGTTCAGGGTTTAATACCATGCAAAGAGTACATTTGCGACAAGTTTGATTATCAGATTCGTTGTCAGCGACCTCGACTACCTCTAGAAATCCATATTAGTGGTCGGTGTTTTGTTGTAGCATAGGGTAAGATTTATCAAAGAAAAAAAAACTTTTTATACAAAAAAAAAAATGAATGAATAAATATTTCTTTGAAATATAAAAAAAAATATGTTCACTAAATCAAAAAAAAATATATACTTGTATTACAAAATAAACAGTTGACAATAATAAAAAAATAAAACAGTAAATTTTATGAATTTATTACGGTAGGTTATTTTTTTTTTTTTGTATTGAATTCCGTTCGTTCGGTATAATCCAGCGGTTTTTGTCGTTCGCCAATTGTTGTCGAGCGAGACTCACGGAAAAACGGGATTTAAACTGCAGAAGTATCTTTTAATGCGCACATATAAAAAAATATGCGCGCTTATGCGTATAAAAATTGCTACGGCTGATAACATAATTACATTGCTTTATAACCGGAAAACTACTTGTTTGCGGCAAATTAAAATGCGATATTCGTTTTCAGCATACCTGAAAACTTGTAAAAGTTGTGATTTTAAAAGTGATTAAAGTGGAAAGTAAAAATTTACCAAATAATTAATTTTGAACATTCGTTTAAATTTATGCATACCAGACATTTATATTTAACTAGCGGGGTTGCCCGGAGTTGCCCAGGAGTTTTGGAGCGCATAGCAAAAAGTGATACTAGGCAGACAAGCTAGAACCCGCGATGCGAAGGCAGAAAAGAAAGTGAAAGAAAAGCTGACATCTTACCGTTACGCTACGACGCGAGAGGAAGTGAAAAGCGTTCAAATTTATTGATTTCAATAAAAAAAATTGACTTGTTAAGTGAATGAGTTCACGCAGGCGCAGAAATAAACGTTTTGCTGGAGGGCAGTTAAGCTGTCAGCTTTCTGCCCCGTTTTCTCCACGATGTCGGAAAAACCAGCTCCCCACAAAAAGGGGAGCTCTGGCAGTGTCCAATGAATAACAGTTGACATGAAACCTATCTAAGAACACTGCCACATACATGAAGTACACTTGTACGAAATTTCATAAAAACACCCACAGACAAACTTGCTTTTATATCATTATATACAGGCGGCCTACTTCGCTCCAATTAGTTTCATTTTATTTATACAAAAAAGACCAACAAAAACGTAAAAAGACGGAATTTTTTTTTAAGTTGATCAAAATGTTGACGACATCCATTTGCAAATCGTAGATATTATAATCTAGGCAGTATAAGGAAAGTTCTAAATAAATGTAACGTAGTCGAGTACCCCGGCGAAAAAAGCCTTTCTTGGACATACAAAAACGCGCACCGCTATTTTAATTTATATATAGAATATATATATATATATATATATATATAATGACTAGCGTGGGTGCCTGGCGTTACCCAGGTGTGTGAAGGTGTTTTGAGCAACAAAAAAAAAGTGGTAGTAGGCAAGCAGGCTCGAACCTGTACAACGAAGGAGGAAAAGAATGTGAAAAAAACATAACGTCTTTGCTGTTGCGTCCATCACCAAACCAGATGTAACGTAAGTTTAATTTAAGGTTAATCAATCGAAAAGAGAGAATGACTTTAGAAAATATCGACGAAAAAGTTGTAGAAAAATGGCCAGTTGAGGGTGATGGAATTAATGTTTTGGGCCAATTTTTCAAAACGATACCGATCTCGCGAAAATCCGTCGCATCTGTGGAAAGTTTTGGGCAAACATACATACATACATACATACATACATTTAAACAGATTTTTGCCCTTATATTATAGACTAGCGCGGTACGCGGCGTTGCCCAGGTGTGGTGAGGTTGGGGGGGTGGCAAATCAAAACAAAATGAAAAATAAAGAATAAGCGAACGTAATAACCCTGTTTAAATATAACTTTTTTTAATTGGAAAAACAAAACAAAAAAAAAAACAGCGAACGTGAAGAATAAGCAAACGAAAAAGAAATGGCATAAATAACCCTGTTTAAACTTTAAAAATCATAAAAAAATATATCTGATATCTCGGCTCAAACGTGCAATACTAAGATAACGACGCTACCACTATAACGACTGGTCTATGATCGCGTGAGCGAAGTTAGGTCGTTTTTATATTTAAACAAATTCAAGAAAGAACTTTTTTGTGCATGCGTGTTTGGTTAAATTGTTATAAAAGAAAGATTTTCTGCTACCCATCTTTGTAGAAAACTGCCCAGTTGAGATATTTGTCGTCCGAAGGTTCGGGCTTCAAAACGATGCTGATATCGTGAAAATCCGTCGCCTCTGTAGAAAGTTTTACGCAGACATACAAACATACATACCTACATTTAAACAGATTTTTGCCTTTTATATTATAGACTAGCCTGAGTGCTCGGCGTTGCCCGGGTGTTTGAGGTGTGTTGAGCAAAAAAAAAGTTGTAGTAGGCAGGTAGGCAGGCTCGAACTTGTGACACAAAGGCAGAAAAAAGTGGAGGTGTAAGGGTGTTGAGCAAAAAAAATAGGAAAATTGCGAACGCAAAAAAAAGTGGTAGTAGGCAGGCAGGTTCGAACCCGTACAGCAAAGGAGGGAAAGAATATAAAAAAAAAAAAACGTGACGCGTTAGCTGTTGTGTCCATCGCCAAACCGGAAGTGACGCAGGTCTAAATTAAGGCTACATAATCGGAAAGAGGCGATGACTTTCGAAAATATCGGCGAAAAAAGCGATAACTCCCTGTAGAAAAGTGTCCAGTTGAGGGTGGAGGAATTAATGCTTTTGGCCAATTTTTCGATATTTGTCGTCGAAAGAGTTAAGCTTCAAGAAATTATCGATCTCGTGAAAATCCGCTTCTATCGAAAGTTTTAGGCAGACATACGTACATACATTTAAACAGACAAGTGAAATTTATATTATAAATTAATTTGGATTTTTTTAAATACTTCTGTCTTGTTTAATACTTCTAGAATTATTTTTTATACTTCTGTCATTGACTTTCCCAGCTATATATATATATATATATAAGTAGTAGCGTTCGTGTGTGTGTGTATAACTCTTCTACAGCCCACACCACTGGACCGATCATGAAATGATGATGGTCTCCGACCTAGGAATGGTGCACACCATTTTTCAAGGCCAAAGGTTGTCATATTTAGTGCAGCTTTTCATAAATTCACCCACCTAAGGATGATGCACCCCAAGTTGGGGGCCGACAATATGACGTTGGCCGACTTCTTTGTAAATTTGAATCGAATCACCCTCCTTCACCTTCATCCCTTTACCCAGTTAAACAAGCGTTAACCATTGCGGGTGCTTGAGCGTACAGCGAAGTCCTGCGCGACGCACGGATATCTCTTGCTAGTCCGCCATATTTTTCTTTGCCCTACATTAGACAGTTCGTCTTTTCTCCTAGTTTCTTTAAACCGAGTTGTGTTACAAACGTTAATGCTTGTTGCTTGTTTTGCGGATGATTTATTTGCTATTTATGTTTTTTGTTTTTTTCTTTCGTAAACTTTCTTGTTTGGGTTGATAAAATGCTTCAGGGTTTAGGATTAAAGGTTAGGTTGGGGTTTTGACATGGCAGTTTGAATAAAAAAAAACATACACCTAAAAAAACTAATCAGTTTGAAAAAATATCCATGAAATAAATTTTCAGTTCTTATTTACACTGTTACTTATGGCAATAATTAAAAGCAACGAAAATATAGAAGACTGCAATATGTACGTACCAGTCACGGAACGAAGATAAAAAATTCCAAAGATCACGTAATTTGATCAAGTACGTGTTTTCTTTTCTTATTCGACAAAATCAAGTTTTACGACAACGAGAGTCGTAGTGTTTTCGTCCTCCATGATTAAATTTGAAGACAGAAAAAAGGCGAGATAATTCAAATCGAAGTTGAGAGGCCAAAATCTCAGCCTTATGTTCAATGCAATTTAGGCGTAAAATCACTAAAAGTCGTATTGTTATTTTCTTAGTTTTAAATAAAACTATTTTATCTCTTTACGTGATTTTTAGAGTATGATATCTTCGTTCTATAACAGACATTTTTTTTTGTATTTTCTTTACTTTTAATTGCCGTCATAAGTGCCAAATTTTCTTACTTTAAAACGTTTCCAGAAAAGTTATCCATTTTTTCTTAATTTTTTTTTTTTTTTTTTTTGGAGTCAGTTTCTTCATACTACAAAACTAATAAAAAAAAAAGAATGCAAACCATATTATATTTTAAATATTATTTTGAAGCTTAACTTAAATTTTACGGTATGTGCTTATTAAATTGGGTGCTTCTACTGTGAAAAATTCTGCAGAAATAAGCAGGCTCCTCATTGGTCGGTTTGTCCGCCCACGATTTTGTTTGAACCATTCAGATTGTTTGTTATTTACTAATTGCCGATGATATGCTTGGCGGCAAATGTATCCTTTCAGATCATCGATACAGACACGGGTAGGAATGGACGATCGAATTCTCACTCTAGACTTGTAGCCTCAAATCGCTTTGTATCATTGAGACGTTTTTATACCCTAATGTGGGGGGGATGCTATCATTTTCAAACCCCAATGCCCTTATGTTGATCGAATTATTATATTATTGCACGCTGTTGTGCTCTGTGAATCAATTGACTTTCATCATTACAATATAATGTCTGTCAGAGATGTAATTAAGGTCTACAGTCTAACCTATCATTTGTCCGCCATTTGGGCAGTTAATTACAGAGGACTCCTCGAGGCTACCCGACTTTCAGTAACCATCTTGGAAGATATCACTCAACTCTTCAACCCGTGCAGCGTTCTTCGTCAGCGGATTTTGAACCCAGCTTCTATCGAAGATGAACTACTACCCCTTAGGGGTTTTACCGGCCCATTATGGCAGATAGCTGAAGATGACGCATCTTTTGCAACTTGGATCTTTTTGCTTTAATAAAATTTATGTTAAAGTGTGAGCCTGTTGTAATTTCTGATTGGTTTTCTTTCATTCTGTCAGAAGCAGAACCTATGTGTAGAAATTCCCTACACTACATCGTAACTGCGAAAATCGAAATATTAAATTTCAAGTAAAACAAACTTTACCTACATAATTGTCATGTCGCAAATAGCAACATATCTAAAAATTACAAAAAACGATAAGATAGAAAAATAATTATTAATGAGAAAGTGTTTTCGATAAAGATAATGTGTCCGACACTTTGACTTGCGTTTGCTTCACGCGATGTAAACGAAAAGGGGACGTAACTCCGTTCTCAGAAATTCAGAACTTAATTTACCTCCCCTGTCAACTTTTCTTTTTGTTTTTGTTTTTTTTTTTATTTCGTCAACTTTAGCGAAATCGATGGATTTCACAAATTTCCGTTTTCATCAGTAATTAGTTTCATATCTTAGTGATTTTTGTAATTTTTGGTTGTGTTACTATTTGCGACATGGCAATTACGTAGATATCATTTGTTTTACTAGCCATCCAATATTTCGAATTTCGCTCTTTCGATGTAGAAACACCATAAACTGCTATGTGAAAGTACAGAATAATTACAAAACACCCTCTTCTCTCCATGTTAAGAATGGGTTTCTAAATAATTTCAGCAGGGTCAGTATTCTGTGTACGACACCCCCCTATCCAGAAAGAAAATTAAGTAAATTTTGACCTGGTTTCCACCTTAGCATTTCCTTTTTAAAACGACTATTTTCTTAGGGTTTCGAATATGCTGAAAACGGGTATTGCACTAAAATTTTCCGCAAATAAGTAGTTTTCAGGATATTAAGCTGGTGGCTATCTAGGTGCATGCGAACGCAACCGCGGGAAACTATGCGTAAGCACGTACCTACCATGATGGCCACCAGCAATAACATAAGAAATGGCATTGCTAAATATCCGAAAAATTACTTATTTGCGAAAAATTAAAATGCGATATTCGTTTTCAGCATACCCGAAAACATTTAAAATTCGTCATTTTAAAGGAAAATGTTAAGGTAGAAACTAGGTGAAAAAATATTCGTTGAGTATATAGGTTGATAAGTGTCCTCTCGCACACATTCTTACCTGTATACATATACTAGCATTTCAGCCCGGCGTTGCCTGGGTGTTCGGATGTGTGTGTTGAGCAAAAAAAAAAGTGACAGTAGGAAGGCAGGATCGAACCCGTACCACGAAGGAGGAAAAGAACGGGGGAAAAAAACCTGACGATTTACAGTTACGACCACCGCCAAACCTGAAGTGAGTTATGTTTAAATTAAGGCTAGACAATCTAAAGGAGAGGATAACGTTAAAAAATATCGGCAAAAAAGGCGACCTCCCCTGTAGAAAAGTGCCTAGTTGAAAGGGGAGATGTTAATGTTTTTAGCCAATTTTTCGATATTTGTCGTCTGAAAGGTTGAACTTCAAAACGATACTGATCTTGGTCAAATCTGTCGTCTCTGTCGAAAGTTTTAGGCAGACATGCAAACATACATACATACATGAATTTATATATTGGTAACTAAAATCTTTCGATCCAAACCGATGAAAAAGCTTACCCTATTTCTGAATACCCTTTATGTAAAATTTCAAATGTTTAGATCAGAAATTGTCTGAGTAATTTGGTAGAAACCGCAGAGGAATTTTTTTAAATTTGACCCCTATTATGCCCCCTTAAAATTTATTGTTTTGGGCTCAAAACAAGTTATTAAGATAGATCCATGTTCAATAAACCTATATCGAAAATTTCAAGTGTTTATACCCAAAATTGTCGGAGTTTGGTAGAATTCTCAAAAGTCGAATCGTCGAACTTTGAACAAATTTCTGGCCGAAAACCGATCAGATTTTCCCAAATCTCAGTACCCTGTATATCAAATTTCGAGTCTGTAGATTAAAATTGACAAAGTTATAGCGTAGGGAAATGTACAGACACACAGACATTTTCACTTTTATAGATATAGAGACTAAATGTTGTATAGTCACTTATCATTAACGTGTATTGTTTGAGTGTGTATATGTATCTTTGTTACTTATGTCTATAGTGACTCTTCACTATTTGAACCAAAATTCTATTATGACCTATTTGTATTCTTTCTGTGTTATGTGTGTGTGTGTGTGTGTGTGTGTGTGTGTGTGTGTGTGTGGCTTACATGCATTTGACATGCCTTATTTCAACTACATTGTTGATCTTGTGTTACATGAAGGGCTGTCCCTTACCATGTAAGTAACAAGACATACTAGATAAGTGAAAATGATATTAGGAAAAGGTTAGAATCGAACCCTGTATGCAAGTGTTAAAGATAATAGATAATGGATTGTTAGAAATTCATTCTATTGCTAATTCTATTAATAATAGTTAAATATTGTTTGTGTTGGAAAAAGAGTCGATTGTCCATTCTTTTAGAAATCTGGATATTAAATATGTCAGTTAAATGAATGCACAATGCGAGTTAAAATATATTGTTTAAAAATAGGTTACAATTAGGATTGTTTTGTTTGCCAAAAGTGTGTTTGGACAATCATTTGTAAATCCACGTGAAGTAGTCACGTTGGTAAACACACTTCTGACGTCATAAACAAAGGAGATATCTCAATATAGGAATCTGAAGGTTCGAAATTAGAGAGTTGAGGAGGATCAGATATTCAGAACGGATCACACACGATGAAAGTCAGTTGGAAAGGAGAGCGCCCTAGAAGCGAAGGGAGGGAAACTAGACCCTGTAAATCAAAGTTTGAATTCCTGACATCACGGATCGGTCGATTGAAGAATAAAGGAATCAACTGTTTGTAACTGTATCATGTGGTCATTCCTTACAACAGAAAAGGTAAATGTGTTTATCTTGTAACGAACTCTTGTATAACCCCCCTTACAAGTAATGCGCCTCCTCCATCATAAGTGAAGTATCTCCTCCCCCTCTACATGTGTATAAGAACTGTTGCATCATATCTCTCCCTGTCCGTATTAATATAAAGTCCCCAAGAATCATCCCAGTCAGATATAAATGTCTCCCTCATTATCATCGTCATCTGTTCTGAGTCTCCGTTAATGTGCCCCCAATATGAGGCCCCTGCTACACAACACTTGTGGTCCAGCTGGGTTTCATCCGTTCTTGGAGGAAAAGCTGGAAAACTGTTGGATGGTCGGTTTTTTATATTAGTTTTTATTTCACTGTCGACGCAGATGAATGGAAAGTAAGTTTGTTTTTTTTTGTTTCCGTTTTTTTTTTTTTGTCCCGTTGGATTCTTCTTGGTCTCCAATGTGACACACGTCATCTCTCTTCAAAGGGGGGAGGTGAGAGACAACCCAACCCCTCTGTTCCAAGTCCAAATTCCAACTTCGACTATTTTCCCAGCTAACTAGAACACGTGATCACATACGCATACTTCCGGGTCAGCTGTCAGACTCTTCCGGTGTAATTGATCGGTCACCAAGTTTGATGTCACTTTGCCATGTTTTAGCAATGTATCAAAACACAGCTCACACCTCCCCGTTCAAAACGCCAATCAGATAGATAGATCGATAGATATATTGATAATACATATATATATATATATACATAGATAGATCGACAGACAGATAAATACCCAATAATTTCTTGCGTCTGCAATTATATAACACAAGATAGATAACTTTTCATTCTGATTTTAAAAATATCTTGTTCCCTTTCATTTCTGAAATTTTGGCATAATGTTTTATTCATAAAAAAATGCTTAACATGTAATCATTTTGTTTATATAGACAGTTGTTCGCCTTTTAAATAATCGATTGAAACATTTTCTCACAATACATCAATCAATTCCTGCGTTCGCCATATTTGCCAGTTTAGAGAATTCCGGTGTGTTTTACAATATACGCATTCGTACGAAAAAGTGATAAAACCATTCAAATATATCCTTTAAACACAGTAGTGTTTGAAATAGATGGTTAAGTGTTAGTTTTACTCACTTAGAACTGCTTTAAAGCTTCACCGCTCACGATCAAATTTCAAACAATTTTTACAGTTTATACGTCACATTCTCAGCTATATTTTAAAAAATTCATTTTTTATTTATATTTTTTTTACATGGTAGTCACTACTTATCAAGGCCCGGAAGTCACTCGAGGATAAGGGTTATCGCGGGTGTACAGTAATCAATGGGACAGTATCGTAGTAATCTTTAGTAATGGAGATTTGAGAAAGTGTCTTACTTAAGATGGTGGTTTATCAGGAATTTGTTTATGTTGGACTTGAAGACATCCAAGTTGTAGTCAGTTGGAAAGCAGGCAGACGGAACAGAGTTCCACAGGCGTGCACTTCTAAGAAAGAAGCTTTGTTCATGGAACGTTTTGATTAAGGCACAGATAAAGAGTGAGGGAAATTATTGACAATGGGTTCAGCTAGACGGGTGTTTTTCGTGAAAGATTGGAGAGGGGGGACCATAGATCGGAGCTCAGACGAGCACTTGCTATAGAAATAACAATAAAATAACGACAGGCTCGCAGCGTCTCTTCTGTGGGAGAGAGGTTGCAGGAAAGGAAAAGGGCATCCCCCACTAAGCCACGAAGTCTATTTTGTACTCTGTCAAGGCAGGATATGCTGTTTTTTAGCAGCTCCTACCCAGATGTGGCAGCAGTACTCCATCCTTGGACGTACTTGACTATTAAAAGAAAATTTAAAATTACTGGTGTTCAAAAGTTCTCATAATCTGTAACGAATGGGGAGACGTTTTTTTCTGATTGGCTGTTGGTTGCCATAGTAACCAAATCTGTTAGACTACATCAAATCCACTGGAAACGGTGGAGATGATGACGTAACAAGATGTAAAAAGGGAAAGTTCCCCTGGGTGTGTAGCATAGTTCTAGGGAAAAATGAAGATACCCAATTCTCGAAGACAACGATAAACTTTGGGGTAATTGCGCCAACTAGCTAAAAGTGCTCCTTTGGCAACCACACATATAAAGAGCACTTTTTTTAGTTGGCGCTATTACACCTGGATTTGGCGCCATTACCCCAAAGTACAGTATATATGCAGACATATATTTTCTACATACATTTTGCCCTCCTTGCTATGCTTTCATTCATTGTGTGCCTGCGTTGTTTGCCCTGTCGCCCTGTTTCCACAATTTAGCTGATTCAGCTACTACTGTTGCTAATAATTCACCGCTGTCCATATCTGTCGCTCAGCTGTACTGTCGCTGGTAATTCACCATCATTGTGCTCAATCACTAACCAACCTTTCGCCTTGGCTCGCCAGCCAAAACTGATTGCTGACTATTTACTTAATTACGTCTTTTATTTGATTTCTTTATTTAAGAAGTTGGTAATGTTTTTATGGATTGCTGACAAAGCAAAGCCTGGAAAATCATGGATTACATAGAAAAATGTGAGCATGAAAAGTAATATGGTTAAGATAAACCTTAGAAAATGAAAGAACTAGTTGTTAAAACTAGACAAGAAAAAGACAAGATATTCTAGTAAAAATATAATAAATTTATAACTTAACATATTGCAGCATTAAGAATTCATATATAATGTTAAATTGAATTTTTTAAAAAATTCTTAATGCTGCAATATTTAAGTTATAAATGTATTATATTTTTTACTAGAATATGTTTTTCTTTTTCAGTTTTAACAATAGTCCTTTTACTTTTCTAAGTTTAATCTTAACCATATTATTTTTCACGCTCGCAGTTTTCTATGTAATCACAAATGTTATTAAAGGTAAAATAAGCTACTCTTCTACCTATCTGGAAAAGTTTTTAGTGTTTACTCACTTAAAAACGTTTATTTGATTCGAAAAACAAATAGTGCCGAGCGTTACTTGAGAACAAGAAAAGTGACAGTGAATTGACACCTAAATATTTGAAGTCCTGATAATAACTTATAAAAATAAACCGAAATACTGTTTTAAACCCATCTACTAAATGTCACCGTAACATTTATTGAGGGGGGGGGGATTTCAAACGGTATTTTGTTTTATTTTTAAGTCATTATCGAAATTTCAAATATTTAGGGGTCAATTCGCGACCATTTTTCTTGTTCTCACAACGCTCGGCACTATTTGTTTTTCGAACCGAATAAACGTTTGAAAGTTAGTATAAACACTAAAAGCTTTTCCAGATAGGTAGAAGAGTAACCAATCTTGTCTTTGATAACATTTATTCATTATATATTTGTTTTTTTTGTTTGGTTTTTTTTACCACTTTTTCATACCAATGTGTATTGCAAGACCAACCCCAGAATTCTTTACGCCATAATTTGTTGATTCGGCTTTATTTTTTATCTAATTGCTTGCGATTCCAAATTCAAACTCTATCTCCTCAGAAACTAAAAGTCAAAACGACGCTAAGGGCTTCAAATGATTGGATTTGTTATGGACCGTTCTTTTATGGATCTTTAGCCAGTAAAAATAGTTTTTAAGGGGGTGAAAATTTAAAAAAATCGTTATGCATTTTGTAAATTCATCTTAGTTTATTTTTATCAGTTCATATACGTGTCACGTTGGTAGAGTGGTAACGTCACCAGCTTTGAATGTCAGTTTTGCTTTCGGTTTCGATTCTAGCTAATACTTATTTTTACTGGTCCTGGATATGACCTTAAACTATATCCAGTGGTAAGGCTCAAGCTTGCGGGCTTTGGGGCGTGTGGAGCCACCCTTTAATTGCCATTGCTCCCAGGTCCACTCCGACCCTGAGCGGTAGTACCTGTTAGGATCCCAACTATGGGTTAAATAGAAATCGACTTGAAAACAACAAATATTATATTAACATTTTTTCTTAAATCTTTGGATTCAGCATTAAATAACCTGAAAAGGGTTGATATGCCGTAAAACAAAAACAACCAAGCAATAACCAATTTATTTTTACTGTTGAAATCACGACTCTATAATAATATATCCGAAATCTGGAGAAATTAAAATATCATATTTAAGCATATTGTACGACCGGGCAAAGCCGGATACTCCCCGCCCCCCGTGAGTTCCGTCGTATACGAGGAACGTTGAAATGACAAATCGTCCAGAAAAAATAATTCCCTTCTTATAAACCAGTCCAAAGACAAGAATAAGACATAACTCAAGTTCATAATTTTCTAAGTAACGACTGAAATTTTTTGGGAGGGGGAGTCACCGTTTATCAAAGCCCGAAAGCCACTCGAGGGTAAGTGTTAATGAATGTAAGGTAGTAGTAGTTTAGTAATCGATAATGGTGTAAATTGGGTATAATTTGATTATCTATGGGGACGGCTCAACAAGAACTTGTTTACATTGGAAGGCTACCATGTTGTATTCAACTGGAAAGCGGTCTAGCAGAACAGTGTGCCGCGGGTGGGCAGTTCTGGGAAAGAAGCTTTGTTCATTGAATCTGCATAGAGAGTGGGAAGAATTTTTGATAGTGGTTGTAGGTAGTCGAGTTGATTTTTGTGAAAGCTTGGTGAAGGGGGTACCATATATTGAAGTTCAGTTGAAGACTTGCCATGAAAATTACGATAGAGCAGAGACAGGCAACTTCTCATCTGTGAAAAGAGGTTGCAGCGGAGAGAAAAAGGCATCACCTACTCTGTTTCGAAGCCAGTTTTTAATTCTATCAAGGCTGAATTGAGCATGTCGAGCAGCTCCTGCTCAGATGTTGCAACAATACTTCATTTTAGGGCGCACCTGGATCTTATACAGACAGAGGATTGCATCGGCAGTGAGATACCTTCTGGAGCGGTAGAGTGATCCAACCATTTTTCCAGCGATCTTGGCAAAAGATTTGATGTACGTGTTCCATTTACGATTAGGAGTGAAGGTCAGTCCCAGAAGCTTTTCAAGACGTGTAGCTTCTCCAAGATGAGAACCATTCTTTTCAATTGGAGCGTGATGGGGGTCAGAGCCATTATGATGAAAGGAGGGAAGTTTGGTTTTCGATGCATTAAAATTAACCAGCCAAAACGAAAGGTAAATACATAAACACACGGAAAGTGGTAACTCAAGTAACACATTAATAAGTTCTGGACCTGACATACAGATGACACCACTGATAAAAAAAAATCCATATGAGTTTTATAAAGTACTAACCTTCCAATAGCAGATATCAAACTTTGGGCTGAATCGGATTATGTTTACAAATTAAATTTATTCAAAATGAAAATTTTTCAAAACGGTTGGAACGATTGAAATATATTTATTGATAAGTATCGCTTTCTGATTGCAAAAAATCCGGTTCAAGCAAAGTAATTGCTTGATAAATGTTATATAAACATTGCTTCGTCGAAAGCACCGGTTAAGACGTGATATATTTACTTAAAGTTGCACAGACACAAATGATTGGTGAGAGCTCAAGTCGTCTAAATTAAACAGTTCTTTTATTTTTTATTTTTTTCGGAAAACATAAAAAATGTCCACAAACTCATTTGGCTGATTGTAGAGTGAAGTTTTATGAGAAGTTGAAGATTTTAGAATGCATTTATGTATTTAACATTTTGTATGAATCGGAAAGTTGTGAGCAAAGTGGGTGCTGCGTTTGCACACAGCCAATTAAGACACGATCCTTTAAAGCGTTGTTTACAACTGATTCAACACAAGAAGGAATTTTGTTGGTATGTGATAATGGATGAAACAAGGACGCATCATTGTAATTTTGGGGTCAAATTGACAGTCAGGTGAAAGCCATTAAAGGTAACCAAAAATGGAAACATCAGCAGGCAAGGTTTTGGACTCCATCTTTTAAAATGCCAAAATCATAAAAACCAGCCAAAAATAAAGAAAACGATGTTATTGCACCAAAACAATGCGTTTAACCCTTATCCTCAAGTGGCCTCTGGGCCTTGATAAGTGGTGACTACTTTGTAAAAAAGAAATTGATTGCAATCGCAAAAGGAATTGCACTTTAAATTGCTTTCGTACTCGGTTTATGCCTGCCTCTGCTCTATCATTATTTTCATGGCAAGTGCTCGTCCGAGTTTCAATCTATGGTTTCCCCTCGCCAAACTTTCATAAAAAACACTCGTCTATATCTATAACCACTATCAACAATTCCCCCACTCTCTATCTGTGCCTAAATCTAAACGTAATTTCCATGGGCAAAGCTTCTTTTTAAAACTGCTCACCTGTGGAACTCTGTTCCGTTGGCCTGCTTTCCATCTGACAATAACATCAAGTCCAATGTAAACAAGTTCTTGATGAGACGTGTCCTTAAATAATAAAATTATATCCAATTTCCACCTCTAACGATTACTATGCTGTTGTCTCAGTGATAATCGTACGCTCATTAATCTTTATCCTCGCTTGGCCTTTGGACCTTGATAAGTGGTGACTCATATATATGTATATTAGTGATGGGACGATTAATCGGAATCGGAAAAATCAGAAGATGTGGGATATCAGAATCGGTACTGGAATCGGAAAAATTGATGCCTATTTTCCGATGCCAAAACAATTCTTTTGTCTTTTTTTTATTTGATTTTGTTTAAAGTGAAATCTTCCATTGCTGGTAATAATAAAATAAGTATTTGTTGATTTTATAATATCAGTAAAGCTAACATCGATAGATCACTCTCCACAAGTGTATTTTGACGTTTGGGAAAATATCTGCATATTTAACGCGTTTTTTATGCAAATCGGGGAAAATAAAAATCTCATAGTCAAATAATTAAAGATTTATAAAAAAAATCTGAATCGGGAATTTAGCATAGAATCGGTAATTGCAATCAATTTCTTTTTTACAAAGTAGTCACCACTTATCAAGGCCCAGAGGCCACTTGAGGATAAGGGTTAAACGCATTGTTTTGGTGCAATAACATCGTTTTCTTTATTTTTGGCTGGTTTATATGCCGACTGTCAACACGATGGTTGTAGGTTCGATCCACGGCTGGAGAAAAGGTGTATGTCTAGACGCACTGATGAGTTGTGATACAACGAAACAGTACTGTATGTGGATGACGTGTGTGTGTGTGTGTGTGTGTGTGTGTGTGTGTGTGTGTGTGTGTGTGTGTGTGTGTGTGTGTGTGTGTGAGAGAGAGTGTGTGAGTGTTTTGAAACTGTCTCGTCGTGAACAGATGATGTAAAAAAAACAAACTATGGTGCTTGATTTGATTTTGGTGATTTGTAGATATCCTTTTTCACTTTTGCGGAACATGACTGAGTTTTGTAGCAAAAAAATACTTCGCCGTTTTTTGCCACTTTTTATTTATTTTTTTCTCTTGATAAAACTAAGTGTTACATTGATTTTTTTTTTTTTTTTTTTTTTTTGTTTTTTTTTCCCCCCACTTTCGGTTGGATTCCATAGAAATGAATATCACATCTACTCATAACTTTTATATAATTTTGGCTTTAGCCTAAAATCCATTTACCAACTCTTCGATAATCAGATATATTGAACCGTAGATTAAGCTGAGGATATGGTCATGATATTCATAAACAAATAAAAAATAATGTAAATAATACAAAAATATATAACATAATCATAACAAAAACAAAATCAATATGAGAGTCGTATATCTTTTTAGAAATGATCAGCCCATCGACATATGCCGCTCATGGCATCGTATCACTGATAAAACGATTGATATGTAATTATTTTGAGGTGTCAGAGGTCGTTAATGAAATTTTCTTTACTCTCCAACAACTTAGCGTTTCTTCATATCTGAAAAAAAAATGCATTATGATCGAGAAATCTTTGGAAATGTAATATGACCGACTCTGCTTATGTTTCAGGATTGTATATCGAATATGTTTTCTGCAATTATGAATACTGTTTCGTATTCTGTCTTTACTTACAAATCGAAAAAAAAAATTACATAAAAATAGATTACATCTACCATAGAAAATTATCTTGTCTAATTTCAAAGTCGGGTACAAATATCATTTAAGCTTTGTATCATTTCGATTCTTCGGACTACTGTTCTCATCTTGAGTGTTATTGTTACAACCTTTCGGTCGATGTAACCTCCGATCTTCTTCAGGTATATCATTTTTGTCGATTCCAGGTGTATCATTTTTGTCGAGTTCGAGTATCTTTCTTTCGCAAAATCAATCACTTAATTATTATATCAATCAGTGAATCTATTATGCCCTTAACTCATCAGAAGAAATTGCAACAATCAATCTGTCAAAAGGAAATGAAGTGTGATTTGACATGATGAAAATCCGAAAATTAAAAGAGAAGCTGCAAATACCTTAATGTTTCCATTACGCCATTTTGAATTTCTTCTGATGAGTTAAGGGCATAATAGATTCACTGATTGATATAATAATTGATTGATTTTGCGCTACGAAACAGATACTGTCAAGAATTGTAAATGTCAACTGAATTAAAGGAATAAATAATAAGATGGTCAACATCATAAATTTTGGAATATAGTTTTTTGTCATTTATTCATTCATATATATATACGAGCAAACAGTTAATAAAATATGTTAAAAAAACACTTTGAAAAAGAGTTAAAAACATATTTAATCTGAAAAGGAAACACTTGATAAGTGGATAAATTTTGAGTGGATAATTTTACATCTGGCTGAGATAACTTTATAAATAGTAATTCTTTAATATTTATAATATACTTTAATTTTACTATCTTGGATCATTTTGGTAAATTTAATTGTAATTTTTATTTTATATATATATGTGTGTGTGTGTGTGTGTGTGTGCATGATAGAAATAATTGAAATTGTATTCCGACAAGATAGAGAAATAAAAAGGAACAGAGTTATGTGTTCATCAAAGTTTCGTCTTTATTTTGAGACTTCCTCTGGATGAATGAGATTAAGAAACAAAACACCAGTACAAATATTTTTAAAATATTTCATATGCAAAGTATGACGCTGTTCTATTACAGCACAATTAAACAACGTGCAGGTTTCTATAACATAGCGCCATTAATAAGTAAACTTTTATTAAAAAAACATAATTTAATTGTAGACACAGGTTAACTTTCTCGCGCCATAGAAACACCCCTATAATAATTAATTAATACATATAAACTCAGTCAATAAATTACATAACAAAAACAGTTTCATTTCATTTCTATTACACCTATATGTGAATTTTAACAGACATATTTTTCCGGAAAGAATATTAACTGCGTTCATATATTTTAAAAACACATTAACGACTATATGTCGTTATTGAAAAATCTCCCTTTCTTTACCAACGCAAGCTCCCTTCCTTTTTTTGAATTTCCAACGTCTTTTTCCGTTTTTGAAATAAAACAGCGTCACACTTTGCACATGAAAAAATTTCAAATATTTATACTGGTGTTTTTGTTTTCTTAATCTCATTCATCAAGAGAAAGTCTCGAAATAAAGACGAAACGTTGAACACAGAACTCAGTTTGTTCCTCTCTCTCTCTCTCTCTCTCTCTCTTTCTCTCTCTCTCTCTCTCTCTCTCTCTCTCTCTCTCTCTCTCTCTCTGTATGTGTATATATATATATATATATATATAGAGAGAGAGAGATAATAGCTTAAAACTTGACTAATATGGCGGCTTTTAAGTTTGTGATTGTAGTAATTACATTTACTTTTGTAATTTCTTTTAATTTTTTTCTGTTCTTTTTGAAATGAACTTTCGATATCAGACTAATTTTGGATGTTTTTGTTTAACCGCATCAAGACATACCGGGATTTTTTTTCCTGTATTTCATAAACTCAAAATACTTTCTTTCGATATTCGTCCACTCTTTTCAAGGTCAACCTAATCATCCATGTTTGAAGATGCATGAAAACAAAAAACAAAAAAAAAAAAAAAAATGAATCTCAAAATATAAAAGATATTTTCTTAAAAAAATTTTTGTATTTCAAGCCATTTCATACTTCATTATGAACTCTAAAATATATTTGAAGGAAAAAAAAATCCTAGAATTCACAAAATTAACGAGTTATCCAGGATAAATATAGGAACAAGAAAATTTGCATTTGTTTTTTCATTGTATTTTGTTATTTATTTACTTCAAATAGTAAAACTAATGACAATTATGATCTTAATTTTAAACTTTGGTACAGTAGAACCCCGGGATACGATGACCCTAGGATACGTTTTTTCAGGTTACGGTGTGGAATACGAGGTTTTTCTAGCCCCTGATTACGGTATTTGCCCCAACTTACGGTATTCTTTATAATGTTATTTGATTATATGCATGTGTATTATATACTTTTCTCTATTTTTTTACTAATTTTTAATGCCGTATCCCGGAGTTCTGTTGTATATGATTAGACAGAGACTGGCAAGAATTAATTGGGTGTTCCATCCGGAAAAATTTCAAAACACCAAAAGCCTTAGATTCCATCAAGGCAAGTTATAGTCTTGCAAAGCACAGAAAAACAACCCATCACTGTATATGCAAAATGAAAAATTTTATGGACCGTAGAGCAACAACTCGCCAGACGAAAATTGATAATGCCTGGAACTAAAATTAGTGGTGCTGTTATCAACACAATGTTCCAGTGCTACACTAAAGTTGATTTGTACTTAGTCAATGTAGGGGGAAACCCTTCTATACTAAGGCAATTTTTTTTTCCTATTTCCAGACTGCCCTTTTTTGGGGACCTGCCCCCCCCCACATTAAAAACGACCTTGTGTCACATTTCGCTCTCGTGGAAAACAAATAAATACCAACAGACTCCTTTTGTTCTAATGCTAGGCTTACCAAAGTCCAACAAGACCGAGTGTCCACTTTGAATTAGGAAACTTTAATCCTTTATGACCTTCTTGAACTAATTTGTTCAGTCGTAAATAAATGAATATAACAGCATAAATAAAATGGGAATTGATTCAAACACGCCTTGTACGTATTAGTTCAGTTTTTGGATAGATGTCAGATACCTCTAGACTGCAACTGTCCATTGTTTACATTCAGTATGCCGCCTCTGTCTCAGAGAGTGGAGGATTTTGTTTGTTGTCATAAACACAATTTTTCAAGCACTATAGATAATAATCAAGGTAAATTTATGAAATGCAAAAAATTCTAAGTGGTAGTTTAACTATTGAACTTCATAATGAAAGATCATTATAGTGAAAAAGTCTTAAAATCATAGTATCATTACTCTTTAAACTAATTAAAATTAACAAATATTTTTCAATCTTCTACATCATAATTCAGGTCATAAAATCAACAATAAAAATGTTTAAATCCTCTACATTATAATTCAGGTCATAAAATCAACAATAAATATTTTTCAATCCTCTACCTCATAATTTAGGTCATAAAATCAACAATAAATATTTTTCAATCCTCTACATCATAATTCAGGTCATAAAATCAACAATAAATATTTTTCAATCCTCTACATCATAATTTAGGTCATAAAATCAACAATAAATATTGTTCAATCCTCTACATCATAATTCAGGTCATAAAATCAACAATAAATATTTTTCAATCCTCTACATCCTAATTTAGGTTATAAAATCAACAATGAACATTTTTCAATCCTCTACATCATAATTTAGGTCATAAAATCAACAATAAATATTTTTCAATCCTCTACCTCATAATTTAGGTCATAAAATCAACAATAAATATTGTTCAATCCTCTACATCATAATTCAGGTCATAAAATCAACAATAAATATTTTTCAATCCTCTACATCCTAATTTAGGTTATAAAATCAACAATGAACATTTTTCAATCCTCTACATCATAATTTAGGTCATAAAATCAACAATAAATATTTTTCAATCCTCTACCTCATAATTCAGGTCATAAAATCAAAAAATATTTATACATCATAATTCAGATTATAAAATCAACACTTTGAACAGGTCACATATTATGGTTTCATGTCAAATTTGGATTAATTAAATCGTCTGTATTTTTTATATGTGCACAAGTATTAAGACCCGACAACTTCTGGCTATATTAGGAAGCCAAAAGAAAGGAAGAAGTCAGTAAAAACAAAGGAAGTAATATGGTTATAACAATAAAGAAAAAGTACAGTCATCTTCATTCAATCCCGAGCTACGTCGGGCTTCCCTGCTAGTATATTTATATGAGATAGAGGTAAAGCTTTTATATAATGCCTGAATTAAAGCTTAAAATGTAAAAGTCACGTATCTTGTGCTTTAAACAGAAACATTCCATTTAAACGCGCACCTGTCTTACTAAAGAACCTATTGTTAATCTTATATTGTTTATGCGGTGATAAAACTTCTCAAATGCACTTGTGATGTTAGACTTTGTAAAAACTTGTAACTTCTTTTAATAGGATTATTTCGATTATCAATTTTCGATAATTATCAGAGGCATTCCGGTACAAAATCTAAGAACACTCCCAGATACTTAAAATGCATTTGTGTGAAATTTTAAAACAAAATAGGCACAGCTGTTATCGAGTCCATAAGGAACGAACTCTCAGACAGTTCTTTTTATATAGTAGTAGAGGTTTTCCAACAGAACGTCTTCACGCAATAATTATTATATTACCTTTGATGCATCTTATACATCTTTTCTCCGACCAAATCCCAAACCGCCTTTTGAAAACAGGGTGTTGCTGATGTGTTTATATTCTGTGAAGCCTTATGAGAAATGCCTCCATAAGTTGGTGATCACAATCGAACCCATTAGCTGAAGGAAGCAAAAAGACCGAAAATTGAAGACAAAAATTAAGACAGTAAAGAGAGACGTAGAGTTGGTAGCTAGACGCCCAAATTTGTTTTGCTGAAACCGGAAATAGTTAAAATATGCCTGGAGTTCTGCTACCAATTAGTGTGGGTGGACTGCCTTGACACTTATTTTGAGTCGACCCAACCGATCAGTATTCAAGTTTTTTTTTTTTTTTACATAGGCATCACCACTCATCAAGGCCCATAGGCCACTCGGGGATAAGAGTGTACAGTAGTCAATTAGATGCTATAGTAATCATTAGTAATGGAAATTCAATAAATTTGTTAACTTAAGTGGAACCTCTTTCTCACAGAAGAGATAGTGAGCCTGTCTCTGCTTTATCGTTATCTTCATAGCAAGTGCTCGTCTGAGCTCCAATCTATAGTCCCACTTCGCCAAACTTTCACGAGAAACCCTTGTCCAGCTGAAAACACTATAATTTTCCCCACTTTTTATCTGTACCTAAACCTAAACTTATACTCCATGAACAAAGTTTCTTTTTTAGAACTGCACGACTGTGGAACTATCTTCCGTTCGCCTGCTTTCTAGCTGACTACAATATGATTGTCTTCAAGTCCAACGTAAACAGATTCTTGATGAGTCGTTCCCTTAAGTAATCCAATTTACCAAATTTCCACTATTATCGATTACTACGATATTATCCCATTGATTACCATACACTCATGAACACTTATCCTCGAGTGGCCTCTGGGCTTTGATAAGTGGTGACTTCTTTGTAAAAATAAATAAAATCTCTCTGCTACTATATCTATAAAAGTGAGAATGAGTGTGAGGACAATTCTCAACCTATATACTCAACGAATATTTGCTCTACAGACTTAAAATTTGGTATGTAGGCTATTCAGACATGAGGATAATTTTTTAGCCCGTTTTCATCCAGAAAAAAGGGCTGCTAAGCGGTCAAAAATGAAAAATTGGTACGTGGAGGTGACCTGATTTTTATCTGTTCATCAACTGTTTCGCAAATGTGCATGCATGAATCGTTCACATGACAGATTACTTATATTAAGAATAAGTAGATTTGAAAACGCTTTTTAAAGAGTCAAGCTAGCCTAATGGTTATTGCACTTGACTCATTATCTTTAGGTTTTGGTGTCAATCTCGGCTCGAGGATTTTTTATTTTTTATTTTTTGCTTACAATGCCTTTTCTTGGCCTTCGGGACAAGATCAAAGTGTAGTATCTGTTCTTCAGATGCTGCACTTCTATTTCTTGTTCTCTTTCGGTGGAGGAGAAATCCTTCACGACTGAGACAATTTTTATTTTTGTACCTTTTCTCCACGTTAAAAAACGACCCTGGTGTCTAACTCTGTCCCGTGGGGAGGCATAGTAAATAGGTACAATACGTAAACTGTTTAAAAAAAAAACAATACTCACATGCACATGTCTCAATTTCTGTATGAATTAAAGTATTCTTATGCGTAATTATGACCGAGCAACGTATTTATGGCCGTGGTGCTGGTCTTAGTGGGCTTCTCGGCAATTTCAGTTCATATCAACGTTGGGTAAAGACAACCCATGAGAGAGCTCAATATGTTGATATCACCTTTGCTCATGCGGACATGATTTCTGAGTCAACAGGAGGAAGGAAACAACCAGCTGAAATTCAAAAAAGTGAACGACTTGTCAATAAAACCAGTTACAATGGAAAATTTCCTCAATCCCTTTAACATCCCGGATCAAGCAAAGATGTATTGCATATCATCAAGAACCCCAGCTCCTCTTAGATTACAGGCAAAGCAGAAGTTCATTTCAGAATGACTTTTTTCAAGCGTCGAAGGCAATTTTGACGGTAGGGTAGATTACATTTTTTTTTTCTCTTAATTTTCTATTTTAATTATCAGCATAAAATTTACAACTGCCTGCTTATGTTTTAAATATTTTCAGGACTATCCACCTTACTTACAACAAACATGTTAGTTTTTTTGTGTGTCTTAAACTTCTCCCTCCCCACTCCTTTGTGCGGATGTGGAGATTATATTCGAAAACAAAAGGATTTGTCAATTATTGTCAATAATTATTCTCAATTTTAATAAAATAAATATTGTTTCCGAAACGATCGTAACTCGATTTGATTTTGTTTGTTTTTCATTTTGAAACTGATTCATAATTTACAATTATCAATCTTCATACTTAATATTAATATAGCTCTAGTATAAATATACCTATTGAGCTTATTATATATCTACATAACTATCAGCAATGTTCTTTTAAAGTATTAATACATTAAAATTAACTTTGCTCTTTAGACTCCATGTCTAATTTTCTCTCTAAAATCCTTGAGTTGAGCATATTGAGAAGTGATACACGAATTACCATTAGCGTATATAAGCGACGCTCTTTGTGTAAAAAAATCGAGCGGAGGTATTTCGGACGATGTCAAAACATCGTTAAATTCACTACTCGTTCAGCAGCCGCCGATAGCGTAATGGTTAGGAGCCTTGACTGCCGTACAGACGGTCGGGTTTCAATCCTGGCTTGAGGTAGTAAATATTGAGGAAGTTAATCAAATTTTAAATCCGTCAGCTTCTTTTGGGGCACCTTATATATATATATAGGGTGCCCCAAAAGTAGCTGACGGATTTAAAATTTGATTAACTTCCTCAATATTTATGCTATGCTCACCAATTTTCATATGTAGGTAGATGAGCCTCTCCGTGATATTTTTGAGATATAGGAAACATCATACTCTACTGATTCTAATTTTAGTTACACAACTTAATCTAGGGTATGTTTTTCACAAGGCATAATTTTAGTTATGAAAAATTATGTCACTCAAATGTCCACCATTTTCATTTTTACACTCTTGTGCTCTCTGCAGGGCATTGTCCAGCACATCGCTTAATGTTTCAGGCCCTAATTTCCTCCTCTATATTGTTTTAAAGGGCATTTATTGTGGCTGGTTTTATTGCATTGGGAGTAGAATTTCTTGTGTTGAAATTGCGTCGAAATTCTCTTTGAGTTTTTGACATTGACTCATTCAACCGAAAATAGGACTCTACGATAAATATCCGCTTAATGACCTTGGAAGGGTTACTCTAGATGATCTGAAAAAATAAAAGAAAAATATAAAAATTTAGGAAAGTTATGAATTTTTTTTTAACCATCAGCTTTTCAGACACCCTATATATATATATATATATATATATATATATATATATATAGTGACTTTTGCTATTAAAGAAAACATGTGTAAGATGTAATCTAATGAAAATACTGGCTTCTGCCTAAAAAAGTCTTTTAATGAGTGACAATTGATTCCTTTTTTGGAATAATAACTAATGATATATACATGCATACGTATATACAGATCATAGGGCATGAGGAAACCGGATTTGATGATGAGATTTGAGCTAGTTTGTAAAATCTCGGTTAACTATGTAATAGATCGCCAGTCCAGAAGCCATAGAAAAGTGTCTTCAAACATTGCTTCCATTCTGAGGATTTCGTAGAACTGATATTGCATCTCTCACAGATCCCTCAAAAGACATCTTGAAATTGCGATTCTAACGTGTGGTAACAAAAACCGCAGTTCGAAATGTAGAAATCATTCGTCTTATCCCGATTACAGTGGGATCATTTTCAAATCTAATTCTAAGAATTTCTTGAGAAGTTCTTCTTAAATAATCAAATTCAACAATCAAAATATTCTCACTGTACATACTCATTAACCATTGTCCTCGAGTGGCCTTTGAACCTTGATAAGTGATAAACCATTCGAACAAAAAAAAAGTAGTTTTCATTACTCTCCATGGCAGAGCATTACTACTGCCGGACAAAGGAAGGAGTTTACCTGGCTTATATTTGCAATATTATGTATGGAAGTAAAACTGACCAGTGAAGGTTGAGGTTATGTGTTGCATGGAGAGAAATTATAAGAATTATACTATGAATGTGGAATCTGAGTTTCAAATACAGATCTGATGAGCAAGATTAAATCCATTGTATAGGGATATATATGCAAATATGGAGACTTTGATAGTATGGTCACGTTGGAAGAATTGATGAAAGTCAACAAGCATCACTTGGTTGAGCTTTTGGGTTTGTATGTGATGGTGGAATTGCGATTGATTTCATGCAATTTTACTTAAAACAGCCATCATGATTAGCAATGATGGACAAATCTGTAACTGAATACTTGATGCTTTGCTGGAGCTATCAAGGTATTTTTTTAATTGTGACGTCATCACTAGATGGGTTGCCTACCATGGCTTAAAAGAAACCCATCTACTCTCGAGAAAAGGATAGGCCACACCAGTTTCGTAACCTGGTATTTTACCTTAATGTACATACCTCGCCTTCCCAAATGGTCACCAATCTGGTACTGGCCAAGTTCGACGTTGCATTACTTTGGTGATCTGATAAGAACCGGTGTGTCAACGTGATTGTGCCGTATCCGATTCTTAGTATTGCCTGTAATGAGGATTGAACCTTCAACATCCAGAAGACTGCTATTTCGAAATGATTATTATTTAGCAATTATATCCGTTGTGCCATGGGTCAAAGATGAGAATAGTTCAAATAATCAAGATAATACACATTACCAACACCAATGTTTTGTAACAAAACGTGAATTTTGCAAATGATTGACATGCCATAAATAAAAGAACTCTGAAAATCATTTGAAAGAACTATTTGAAATTAAATCAGTAAGTTTATATTTAAGAATCTGACAAATGAAAAAAAAATCCAAATATCATCTATGCAGCAGACAAAACTGTCTATGGCAACACATTGAAAAGCATTTGTTCTGGTAGTGAAGAACTTTCTTGGCAACAATAAGGCCAGAAACTATGCAAAACTTGTCAACAACAAACTGACTGCTTTCAAATAACTAGACTGCAACATGAGCGTCAAGATGGACTACTTATTTGTAAGTATGGATCAGTTTCCTGAGAACCTGGGTACAATGAGTGACGAACAAATGGAGTTTCCATTGGGACCTGAAAAAGTGTCAGGGTCACTGGGACGCAGCCATGATGGCTGATTACTGTTGGAATCGGAAGAGAGACCTCTCTGGAATTGAGCATTCCAGGAGTTTGAAGAAATGGAAGTTCAAGCCCTGAAGTTTGAAAAATGGTGAAGCAAGATGCAATTTACGCGTATCAATCCCCAATTTACCTTTATCAATGCTCACCATTCAGTTTACAGTAATCGATATTTCTATCAGGTAATCAATATATGTTGTTGACAAAATATTTTTTCTCTTCAAAACATATTAGGATGATATGTGTTGACACACATCAGCTGATAAAGCCACAAAAATGTAATCGATTTTTTTCACTAGATCTGATTTTTTTTTTCAAATCAACTTAGCATAAAAACCTTACTTGATGGAGAGAAATGGATGTCATTTCTTGATTCAGCCATGCAAAAATCCCCTAAATCAGTTGTAGAAATCCAACAACATTCAAAAAGCAAAAAAAAAAAGAATTGTTTTATATCCACAAGACAAAACTATCTATGGCAACACACTGAAGAGCACTGGTGATCAAGTTCTCATTGATGCCCTTTATTCTGATATGGAGCACATAATGCAATGGGAGGGAATGGCTTGTTACTTTCAACATTCTAAAACCAAATTTCTCTCCATCATTGCCTGTAACCTTGCTTTGTTCCAGTTAAAATGAAGGTCTCTCTCCTTCGGGAAGTTCCTTGCTTTGATTAATTCCCATCAGACTTTCACTCCAGGCCTAAAATGGAACGCTTATATCCAATCTGTTGTTAGGACCTGTGAAAAACAACTGGTTGCCTCATCCTACTGCTCCAGTAAGTAGTGTGATATAATAGGTCGACCGTAGACGGACTGACAGTTGTGGCTAGTGCAATATATAGAATGAGAAATTGGAGCGCATTGTTTTTAGATTATAATTTATTAACACAGGCAGGTTGGTTGTTTATAAAAAAATTATAACCAAATTAGAGAGACGGGTCAAATAGGCAATCGTTGACATGGCATGATGTGGATCGTCACGTCACAGAATGATTCGTGGAACGCGACGTTGGCAGAAGATTGAGACGAGTTTAAAAAAAAGAAGTTTATTTTGGGGAGTCAGAGATCGCAACCAGTCTGTCTGATTCCTCGAGAGAATGGATCGGCAGACATTTTGTGGAGGCTACGAGATAGAAATAAATTGTGGCTAAAACTATAACAAAATAAAGACCTCCATCACCCTCTTTCTACGGATAAGAAACGATGACACGACTTCAACTATGGAAAACCAGAATGTCTGAATGAAACCCATTTATCCACAAGGAAATGAGATTTGCATCTGTTGCTATGCATTGGGAGAGCTTTTGTTGGAGATGCGATGAACGGCAGGACACAAACCACTCGAGGACATGGCGAAGAGGCATGAGAGGAGATGTTTAGTTTCGTTTCTAACACCCTCCCCCCCAAAAAAAATATTTGATGTGTTTTAATTGGGAACCTTCATGCAATTCCACAGTACCTGACTCGTGATGCACTTCTCTACCTATATATCTCAGATCCATCCCAAGATGGCGTACTGCTGCCACATCTGAGGAGGTGCTGCTCAGAGCACTCTTCATTGCCTTGACAGAATTAAGAATCGATTTTGAAATCCAAAAGAGTGTAACTTACAACTGAATTTTATCGGATACTTTATCAACTACACCGCGAGTGCTTGCAGACCTAGCACAAGAACCCATGACGATAGCAGATAAAATGCTTGGTAAGGGTTCCATTCGAAATTCCATACAGATTCCCAAGTTTGAGAGAAAGATTCCTGACTTTGACAAGATGCATCTGAAGATGGCCAAAGCTTACATTGACCAAAACATTTCTTATAGCCCCTTTCTCTCTCTATTCTGTTTCTGAATTTTTGAGACAACGATTTATAATTCCTATTGTTTGGATCATTTGGACTAATGTTCTCGATGCAACCTCTCACCTTCTTCAGATGTATCTTGTCGAACTCAAATCTTTCTATCGAATTTGGGAATTTGCATGGAATTTCAAACAGATGCTTTATTTAATCAATAAGGGTAGAATACTCTCATTCCGTCAGCCATACATGAAGGGAATTCATAAGAAATTCAGACTTGTAATTCGAGTCTCGCATGCACTGAAATTTAAACCTTCAACTTTAAGAAGAGTGTAACTTAAAATTGAATTTTACCAAGTACTTTATTAACTGCATCACGGTTCCTTGCAGACTTTGCGCAGAGACCTGCAATGTATTGGATAAAGTACTTGATAGGATTCTATACAGCACAATCACATTGACACACCGGTTCTCAGCAGATCACCAAAGTTAAGCAACGATGAGCCTGGCCAGTACCAGATGGGTGACCATTTGGGAAGGCTAGGTACTGTATGTACCGCACTGAGTCATATGAAATTTCCAGATTGGTATCTGGAGGCACATTAATTCACTGGGAAAGACGCATCCCTAGTCTTAGTTAAGACATGCATCTAGGAGAAGGTAACTCTTCCTGCAGGAGTTGGACGGCCATGGAGGATGAATCAGCTATCTAATGACAATGGATAGGTGCAAACAAGCAAGTCAGATGCCATGGCAATGGAGAAGGTAATGACAACCAACCTCATGTATTCTGCCAAGTTCAAATCATGTGGTGTCTTCAGAGGAATCAGACCAATAATGGACCGAAGCCTATGGAGAACACTAACCATTATTTCATCTACGGCATGAATATGCCACGATATGAGAAGGACTGTTGGAAATTTTGTGTAGATTTCCAAGTTCAACAGAAAGATTCCAGAGCTGGACAAGAGACACCTGAAGATTAAAGGTTACATTGGCCGAAACGTTACGAAAATAATACTCAATTTGAGAATAGTTGTCTGAATAATCCAAATAATACAAATCTCTCTACTCTATCATTATTTTCATGAAGGGTATTTGACGGCGATCAAATCTCTAGTTTTTTCATTGCAAAACATTCAGAGCAAGAACTCGTCTTATTACCACAACAAATAAAAACTTTCTTCTTCCATCTCTGTATGCCTAACATCAGGTGAAATTTCCATGAACAGAGCTTTTCCGCAAGAGCTTACCATTCATGAAACATGGACTGCTTCCCAGATGTTTACAACTTGGTCTTCTTAAAAACCAATGCAAATAGATTCTTATCTAGCACTGTCCTCATAAATATTCAAATATATTTCTAGTGGTGGAACGATTCCAATATTTTTCCCAATTCAGATAAAAATTATTGATTCTATGCTAAATTTCCGATTCTAATACAATTACAGAGTCCAATTCTTTATAAATCTCTAAACATTTAATATCAAAATAGTTATTTTGTCCTGATTACTGTAGAAATACGTGTTAAATTTGCATACATATTTTTTCAAACGTAAAAATACACTTTTAGTTTTACAGATAGTTTAAAATCAATAACTATTATTTTATCATTACTGCCAGCAGTGGAAGATTTTGTTTTAACCAAAATCAAATAAAAAATGGTGATTAAAGAATCGTTTTTAGCATCGGAAAATAGCCCAAATTGCTAATTCCGATACCCCAAAAAGTTCTGATAAGTCCGATTCCGATTAATCATTCCAACGGAATTCATTTCTGACAACCATTCCATCTTATTAACTTGTATCCTTGAGTGGCATCTACCTTTGATAATCCATGTCTCTTTTTAGTAAGAAAAGAAAAAGTATACAAATATGTTAATATTTTTAACTAGTGTACACCAACTGGGAGAAAAATCTTGCTTCGCCAGTGTTCACATTAATATTTGTATGTTGGTTTGGTTGTTTTGTTTTATAGCATGCTAGCAGTTCAGCCTGGCTTTGCTCTGGCCCTATGTACTGTTCATAACTTTGTGTGTGTATATATATATATATATATATATATATATATATATTAAAAAGTTTGACTCGTGTCCACGTAACCTACATAAAAAAATTTCAAGTGTTTAGACCCAAAATTGGCGGAGGAGTTTGGTAGAGTTTTCAAAGATCAAATCGTTCAACTTTGACCCCTTGATAGCAAATTTCTGACCGCTAAACCGATTAAAAAAGATTTTCCCAAATCTCAATAGCCCTTATGTCAAATATTGAGTCTGTAGACTGAAAACTGACAGAGTAGTTTGGTAGGGAAATTTACACACATACAGACAGACAATATCACTTTATAGATGTATAGATAAACCATTATTTATTTATTTTTTTTTTGCTTTTTAATGCCAAATCCAGTAATTTTAGAAAAGATCTTAATACTGTAAGTTCTTTATATCGTCAAATATTTACTTACGGTGTTTTGTTTGGTTGTTTTTGTAGAGGTATATAATTTTTGTTGTTGTTTTTTTGTTTTTGTTTTTTTTTATTTATTTATTATTATTAATTTTTTTTTTTAAACTTTACAGAACATGAATAGAAATTAAGGATAAAGCAATAATGTTTGGTGCAGTTTGGATCAGGAAGTCACTATTTTCAGAGAGCCTGATCTGGCAGCACCAGTAATATTTGTATAAAATAAGGCCCCAATTGTGAAATTTAAAGAAAAAAGCAATAAGAGAACAAGAAAACGTCTCAACCTGGAAAGTTTTTAAAAAAATAATTTTTTCCTTCCCTTACAAACATTTTGATTTGATGTGACTGACCATAATGCAAAAATAGTGGTTATTTGTTTATGGATTTTAAGTAAAACTTTAAAGAAAACGTCTCAACCTGGAAAATATTGTTTTTTTGTTTTTTTTTTTAAATTAAAATATTCTTACGTCCTCTTCCTTCCCTAAACATTCTAATTTTTACAGATGTGACTGGCCATAATGCAGAAATAGAATGCTTATCTGTTTATGGATTATAAGTTAAGTTTTGCGCTACAGTTTAAAGAAAACATCTCAACCTGGAAAGTTTTTTTTCTAAGAATTAAAATATTTTTACCCTCCACCCGAACACACAAACATTCTGATTTTTACAGATGTGACTGGTCATTTTGCAGAATAGAATGGGTTATGAGTAAAGTTTTACAGAAAAGGTCTCAATCTGGAAAGTTTCACAGAACTGGCCGCCCGTGGAACACTGTTCCGCTGTCCTGCTTTCTGGTTGAATACAACATGGTAGACTTCAAATCCTATGTAAACAAGTTCTTGTCGAGCCGTCCCTATAAATAATCAAATTCTACCGAATTTACATTAACGGTTACTACACTACCACCTTATATTCATTAATATTTATCCTCGAGTGGCCTTCGGTCCTTGATAAGTGGTGACTCCCAAGTAAAAAAAAAGTTTAAAAAATATATAAGTTTTACCCTATAGTTTAATGACAGCTCCACTTGAGATGAATTTAATGGGTTGAGACCCTGATAATTATTAGAGTCGCTAAAGGACTACATTGTCGTTTGATTTTATGACAAGTTTCATTTTGGACAGCCGCTTGGCCAAAGGTCCTCGGATGTTAATAATGGGAATGTCACTGTTTACAGTTTGTAAATGATGGATCAAATATTGGTTTTATGTTGAAGCGATGCTGATTGAATAAATTGTGATTTTAATTGAACATTGTGATGGACGTGAAGTGGACGCCATTTTGATCTTTACTGAGTGCGAGGGGAAAGTGCGTTGAATCCAATTGCTTTCTGAACATACAGGAAATTACACACGATCTTCTCGGTTCTCCGCTGCAACATCATGCCCACAGCTAAATTTACATTTAATTAAGCATTGCAATGGTTAATTCGTTTAGAGTCAAATTATTAGTGTCCGCCTGAAGCTTTTGAGAGGACCGCGAATTCACATGACAACTACCAAGGTATTTAGACAAACTTCTGTCTTCGATTAAAGTGAACTGATTTAGACTTAAACACAATATATGAACACTTATTCTTGCGTTACTCTTGTGTTTTTTATACTCTTTTTTTTGTGTGCTTCCTTTAGTGTAATCAGCCTCGCTTAGAGTATACACATAGGTAAAGCTAGTGAAATCTCATTCAACCGTTTTTTATTGCCCCAACCCCGCCAGCGTCTGACTCCACACACTTGTTTCACTAGTTTTCCCTTTTTAAATTCTTTTCTCCATTATTTTTAAAATCTGTTTTTTCACCTGATAATGATTCGATGAAGAATCGAGAACGTTCGTGATACATATAGAATTTATATATTAATACTATAACGTGTGCGTTATTTTCAGTGTCACGCTTACATCCGGGTCGTTTAATTATGTACTTCCATTTCTTGTCATAAATAATTTTACCAAGAATTCTTCATAAGTTTTGGTTTAAGCTTCAATTATAGCTAATGGCACTTAAGTTATCTATTTTTTTATAAATAATTTTATCAAGAATTCTTAATAAGTTTTGGTTTCGATTATGGCAGAAGGAATATATATATATATATATATATATATATATATATATATATATATATATATATATGTAACTCTTGGTTCGTTCGCAATTAATAGTCTAAAAAACTACTGGAGGATGGCTTCCACGTTTTTGTATAATATGTTTACTATATCCATGTGTGTTTTTATATATTTCTTTTTAATTATAACATTATACTTAATTTTTCTATGATAAATAGGTGGTTTTCTTTGTACCGATAGGCCATTTTTTTATTTAGGGACAATTATTTATTACCGCTTCCTGTCACATGACCAGTGTTTCCAATTTAGCGGTTTTCCTGATAAATCTGGAGATTTCGTTTGCAATCTAGCGGGGAATTCTAGAAAATCTGGAGATATTTAGCACCCACACACCTGCAATTTTAGATTAAAAAATAAAGAAAAGGGCTTGAAAATACTTTAAAACATAAAATAAACTAATTCATGTAAGTAAAAAAAGTAGCATTTATTGCCTTTGGTAACAATTATTAATTGATTATTTGTTTTGTTTTTCACGTTTTTTTTCGGCTAACCATTCTTAAATCTCGCTATAAAATCGATTTTTCCAAGTACATTTCAAGTGGGGTGGGGGGGCATTCCAACCTCCGAAGTTTAGTTTTTTGCAGTATATTTCAATTTAACTTTTATTACAAAAAGTTTGAGTTTATAATTTGTTTCTTGCAAAAAAAAAAAAAAATACCCTCTCTGAAAAAACATGTAAGCCTTCTGGGGAGCTAACCGCTTCAATATAATTCCAGAAACATATAGTGAGAAAACACGGAACATTTTATATATTGAATATACTATATTTATAATTTTTTTTTATTGTAGGAAGTTAGAATATGGAGGTTTGGGGGGGGGGGTATTAGCGATTTTTGACAATTTCAGATGATAAAAGTTAAAAATCTAGTGATTTTCTGGACATTTCTTTCTCCTGATCTCGCGGGTTTTTTTTTTTAAATCTCAGAAAAGGATATTTTAGTCTCACAGGCTTAATGTAAACAGAATATGTTTACACTATCGGTAAATTTTCAATGGGTTTAATCACATGATTATTGATAATGTAGCCATATGATTGAAATTTGATTTAAATTAACCACACGTGGTCGTTTTCCTATCAAATATTCATCGAAAAATGGTAGCTACAGACAAAATGAATGCCGACGCTCAAAGTGTATAACATTTTGATCCCTCCCCTTACTTAAAAATTCACAAAAAATCAGGAAATTAACTAATTTTAATGAAAATTTCAGTATTTATCAAATAATGATTGCAGAATATAATGAACTCATTATTTTTACTTAACTCTTAGTGAAAATCTTTTATTTTGTTTAAACAAAAAATACCTTTACTAAAGTTATGGTTTTCAGTAGTAAATAAAAAACGCAAGAATTTAATTTTGCTTTTTTTATTTAAATAAAGCATCGTAATTTGTAACAATAAAAAATAATTTTTACAAGAACATTCCGAAAAAATCCCCTGAAGTCCGTAATAATGAATTCAATATAACTCGAAGAAAAATGAATTTCTCGCATACTATTCAAAAAATTAACGATTCAATTAGATTCCTATTTCAGTCAGCTAAATTATTTAGGGTGAAATGAGTTTAGGAATTTATAGCCAAACCTAAATATTCTTTTTTTTTGCTTAAAAAAATAGCATTAATACAGTAAGTTAGGTAAAATTTGAATAGAATGCTCTGCTTTACGGTTGTTGTAAAAATGGAACGGAAATTTGAATTTCGTTCCCTTTTAAATTCGGTACATTTTTACATTACGTCCAACTCATCGTTCATATTCGACATGTCAACTTTTAGAGCTTTTCGGGTATGCTGGCAAGGTTAGGGGTGTCTATTCCGAAAGCCGTTCTAACATGGGTAGATTGGTCGGTGTGTCAGAAATTTCGTGAAAAATAGTGAATAATTCCACCCCGTCTTTCCAAGCTTATAACTCCTCAAACAATGTAACTCAAGCCCTATTTTTTTTCAATTAAAGGAGCAAGGACCAAGGTTTCATTAAAAAAAAACAAAAAAAAACAATCAACGTGTTTAAAAAAAAAAAAAAAAGATTTTAAACTTCGGACTTCACAGTTAAATTTCTAAAAACACTACTTTTTTGTTTTAAATTTGAATATATTATTTCTTGACCTTTTCTCTTCAATTTGTGATATATAACACTTTGGTGAGTAAATTAATTATTTACTTTTTAATAGACATTTCAAAATGGGAGGCCTGAATTATTCGACCCCCTGTCTTTCCAAGCTTATAACTACTCGAAAAATGTAATTCAAGCCCTAATTTTTTTGATTAAAGGAGCAAGGACCAGAGTTTCATTAAAAACAAAAAAACAAAAGAAAAAACGAACAACGTGGTTTAAAAAAAAAAACTTCGAACTTTACAGGTAAATTTCTAAAAAACACTTTTTTGTTTTAAATTTGAATATATTATTTATTGACCTTTTCTCTTCAATTTGTGATATATAAAACTTTGAGTAAATTAATTATTTACTTTTTAACAGACACTTTAAAATGGGGGGGGGCGTGAATTAAAAAAAACGTTTGTCTAAAATATTATATTCGGTTTATTGGAAAGAGTATAGAATTTTACATTGATCCTGAAAATATTGTAAAAATAGAATCAATAGAAAAATTTTGATAGATTTTTAAAGTTTAAAAATTGAAAAATATTGAGTTCGTAAAATTCATTAGTTTTTTAAAAAATAAAAAAAATATTTCCATTACTTTTAAAACAACTTTAATAGTTTATTTTGGAAGTATAATCCATAAAGAAAATAAACAACCCAATTTTAAAGGAGAAATTACGAGTTTTTTTATATTTTATTCGCAGTTTCGTGATAGGTGTGTCGAAAATTCCTACAAAAATTGTGATACATCTACTAGATTGGAGTGTTTATTCGTTGTAAACGTACACGACAACCTATAAATGTCGACATTTCCAATGTGAATTGTAAGCTGGACTTATGTAAAAAATAACAAAAAGATATAACAAACTGACTTTTTCGTTTAAAAATGGAATTATTTCTCTTTCGTTATTAACTTTTTTTTTATAAATATTTTGTGTTTTATATATATAAAGAACAATTGTTAAATGTTACTGTTTTGATTATATTCATTTGGGGTGGGGGGCACAATAAAAAAATTAAGAAAGATTAAAACGGAGCGAAATTTAAGTTTCCGTTCCATTTTTACAACAACCGTAAAACAGCGCCTACACAGCAAGTTTTATCGTAATTTATAAGCATAATGTTGAAATACTAAATCAACATTTTATTTATTTTTCTGCATAATTAATGATTGAAGTATTTTTCTGTTTATTATATGCGATATATATATATATATATATATATATGCGATAAAAATATATATACTATATATATATATACTATATATATATACTATATATATATACTATATATATACTATATATATATACTATATATATACTATATACTATATATATACTATATATATATACTATATATATATACTATATATATATATACTATATATATATATATATACTATATATATATACTATATATATACTATATATATATACTATATATATATACTATATATATATATATATATACTACATATATACTATATATATCTATATATATAAAAATGTAAAGTTGGTTCGTTCTAAACAAATAAAACCATGTTTATACGTTACCAATTTATTTGAAATTTTCAGACAACCCATTTTTAGAGTCGAGGTATGTTTTTATGTTATTAAAATAAATTTACCTAATTAAAATTAAAATATTAAATAAAATAAATATATTTATTTAATCGTTTCTGCGAATCTGTTCTGTTGATAAAACTGAACTTCCGGTTCGATTCATTTTGCAGCCACGAATTGACGAAAGATTTCATTTTCTGTTAACTCGATAAGTAAAAAAAAAAACAAAAAAAAACATATTTCATTTGTTTATCTTCCAAATTTTTTAATTTACACATCTTTTCTTTATTATATAAGGCCAAAAAAGAAGTTTGTTGCTTGCTTTTGAGTTTTTTTTTGTTTCTCTATATAAGAGTACTCATGCAGAGAGTGATCCGTGCTGAAATAATGTTATTATTTAAAAAGTCATTCTTAACATGGGGAGGTAAGGATGTTTTGTACCTATTCTGTACTTTAACCTTACAATTGAATAAATAATAAAAAAAAACATCATAAAACGTTATTTAAACGTGGAAATATGATTTAAAAAATAGCGCGGATCGCTCTCTGCATTAGCACCATTTTTATTTATTGCGGACTATTATTCTCATCTTTATTAGTTGTTGTTTCACGAATTTTCGGCCAACTATTCCTCTGGCCTTCATGAAAAGAAGTCCTTTTATAAATGTTCAGTAACTTTTTCCTTTTATTATTCTTAAAGAGTAAAACTTTTCTTATTTATGAAAGGAGTTAAGCCTACGTAAATAAATAAATGTTTGTACACGTGACAAATTATCAATAAATGGTTTAGTTACTTTTTTTAAAAAATGTTTGTAAAAGTGCGAAAGGCGACGTTGTTGTATACTCCCATGCTTAATTTCTATACTTATAGGTTTTTGGAATTTTTTTTCACTGAATTATTATTGATTGGACACTAATTAAACAGATTATTAAAAAAAAATGTAAAAAAGAAATCATTATTTCGACATTTGAAAGTGGTGCTCACTTTTTAGTTACAACGTTCTGATAAATCAGTCACCCATTTTGTAAGCAATAAAAACGCGGTATATCAAAACCATAGAAAGTAAAAATAATGAGTCTCTACCGCATTTGTAAGTCAGAAATATATTTGTTTCTCAAAGAAAAAAAAATAGAGAGAACAGGACATTTTTATTGTTTTCATGAAAATAAAGTTTCGAGATTTTTAATTATTTTTTTTTTTTACTTATTTAGTCAGTTTGTGTTTTTTTTTTTAAATTGTTTTTGTGAAAGGTGAGTTTTTTTTTCAAAACTTTTGTTTTGTTTCTTTTTAATTTTTTTAAAGTATTATAAATTTCACTAACACGCTGGAGAAATGTTTAATAATTTGGTATTTTTTTAGATTAGGTCCACCTCCACAATTTTCCTTTCAATGACGACATTTATAGGTTTCCGAGTATGCTGAACACGCAAATTGCATTGAAATTTTGCGGAAATAAATAGTTGTATTATGCATTGTATTCTTCGGCGGCCATCTTTTTACGTGCACACGCGCCATAAACAAATACACACACGTAAAAAAGATGGCCGCCAAAGATTACAATGCATAATACAACTTTTTATATCTTGATAACTACTTATTTCTGCAAAATTTCGATGCGATTTTCGTATTCAGCATAGTCGAAAACCATTTCAAGTCGTCATTTAAAAGAAAATTGAGGAGGTGGACCTAATCTAAAAATTTACCAATAATTTTTAATCCCGTACGCCTCCCGATACATTGCTTCGTCAACATGCGACCATTTTTTATCTCCCGAAGACACTTCCGTATTTAGAAAAAAAAAATAAATAAATAAATAAAAAGTGACCGATTTACCAGAACGTGGTAACTAAAAAGTGAGTATCCCTTTCAATCAATAATAATCATATGAAAAAATTTCCAAAAACCTATCAGTATAGAAACTCCACCACGTAAGTAAATAAATAAAAAATGTTACGTGCGCATGCGTTAGCCTTGACTAGGGGGGTACTAAGGGAACGATCATTAAATAATTCTGCGGGTCGCCATGGAACTCAACGCCCAAGGAGTATCAAAATAGTTTTCATGATCTGAAGAAATTTTTTTTCCGAAAAGTGGGTGATCACTTTTCCATCTAAATTTAACTTTAAATGAGCACCCACTTTCTGGCCACCTGAGGAAGGGGCATTTATTTTCGTGTTTATTGGCTTAAAGGTTTTTTTGACAAGGCAGTTTGGTACGCGAATGCATATTTAACAGTTTTCGTTTATGCTCACGCATAGCATAAACAAAGGCTACGTCTGTGAAATGGAAAATATTCCCAGAGTTCAGGGGTTAATACCATGCAAAAGAAATCAAACAAAAAGACTTTTTAGCCAAGAAACACACAGAAAGCATCCATTTTTTTCTATCGAATTCATTTGCTGTTTTTATTGAAAACTATTTTCCCCCGGATTTTTGATATAATTTTCCATTAAGGGCTGTGCGTCTCACGTTCGTAAATAACAAAATTTTTTTTGTAGATTTTGGTGTGCTAAAAACGAATCTGCAAACCGTTTCCGTCGCAAAAAAATAGTTTTTATGATATGAAGAAATTACTTTTTCGAAAAAGTGGCGATCACTTTTCCATGTAAATTTAACTTAAAATGAGCACCCACTTTCTAGCCACCTGAGAGAGGGGGGATTTTTTCCCATGTTTATTGGCTAAACAGCTTTCGTTTATGCTTACGCATAGCGTAAACGAAGGCTACGGCTGTTAAATGGAAAATAGTCCCAGAGTTCAGGGGTTATTACCATGCAAAAGAAATCAAACAAAAAACTTTTTAGCCAAGAAACAGAAAAATGCCCCTCTCTCAAGTGGCCAGAAAGTGGGTGCTCATTCTAAGTTAAATTTACATTGAAAAGTGATCACCCACTTTTCGAAAAAGTAATTTCATGAATGCCATGAAAACTTTTTTTGCTACGTAAACGGTTTGCAGATTCGTTTTTAGCACACCGAAATCTACAATAAAATATTTCGTTATATATGAACGTGAAACGGGCCTTAAAGTAAAATAATAGCGGATTTTTTTAAGCATATTTGCCGTTTAGTTGTACAAATATCCTCAAACCAAGTAATCACTAAAAGGGATTTTTAAAAGTCGTCACCTGTATCGAGCAAAAGTTTAAAACCACCGATTATATGCCAGCCTACATCATGGTAACATATATTGAGTGAGTTCCTAACAGTATTTTTAGTTTAAACTCATTTTCCCAAAATTTCCCCAAACTTAACGTGTTCGATACAGTCTGCCGCCATTTGTATTTTTCAGATATACCGATAAACATTGAATGTTTTTGAACCGATTATACATTACATAAAAACACTAAAATCTTATCCAGTTAGGTAGAACACTTACTTTTCTTGCCTTTGATAACATTTATTTGTTTATATATTTATTTTTTGACAACTTCTTTGTATCTGTGTTTAGTAATATAAACCCTTTTCATTTAATGTAACGTTTAGTCGGCTACAAAAACAGTGTTTATTGGTGTATTTGAAAGCTACAAATGGTGGTGGACACTGTTGACTACTTTAAGTTAGAGAAAGTGAGTTAAAACTAAAAAAAAACTATACAAAATACTGTCAGAAACCTATCCATTATGCCAGCCTATGTCATGGTAACATATGTTCGGTGAGTTTCAGACACTGTTTTGTATAGTTTTTAGTTTTCAACTTACTTTCCCAAACTTAACGTATTCAACAGAATTCGCGACTATTTCTGTTTTTTTGAGCCAATTAAACATTTTACATTACATAAAAACACTAAACAATTATCCAATTAGGTAGAAACGTAAATTACCTTACCTTTGCTTTCATTTATTTGTTTTTGGATGACTTTTTCGAATCCGTGTATAGTAACCCCCCTCCCCCCACCACAAACCAAATATTAATTACTAAATCACATTTTTTAAAACAACAAAAAAAAAGCATTAAGCGTTTCAATATTTTTGCTACGTTCGGCTTCATCCACTGATTGTTGGTCAAGTCCAAAACATGAATGATTGACAGAAACTCTCGAGGATCCAGATCAAATTCTGCAAGAGTACCATTTTTTTCAGTTTCGCCTTTTTCACTTTTTGCAGTGGATTGCTGTACTAATATAAGAAACATGCATTTTCTCTTTTATTAATTTTTTCCATTACACCAAATTGAGCCACTGCAACGCGTGGCAGGGTACAGCTAGTATACTATATATATATATATATATATATACTATATATATAATATATATATACTAAATATATACTATATATATATATATACCATATACAATATATACTATATTTATATATACTATATACACTATATATATTTATATATACTATATATATATACTATATATAAACTATATATATATACTATATATATAGAATATACTATATATAAACTATATATATATACTATATATATACTATATATATATTTATATATATATATACTATATATATACTATATATATATTTATATATATATATATATATATTTATATATATATATATATAAGTAGGTTGTAGTTTGCTTGAAGCATTGTTGAAGAAAATTATAAGGTAAAATTAAAAGCCAAGAACAATGCGAGATTTTTTTTTATATAGAGTAAAATTAAATGCAAACAAAAGAAATAAAGTTCTTTTTTTTCTTTTTCACACAAATTTTAACTCTAAACAACAGTAATTTTTTTTTCTGTTGTATTCTCTAACAATTGTTTTCTAAAACTACCCTTCCTCAGTGACAAAATCTCATCTTCAATCCGAAAAGCCATCCGCAGCGAGGGGCTCAACATTCAACTCATCCACACTGGATCTACTTTAAGACAACAGCTCAACCGAAAACACCCATCGCATACACCTTCCCCTTGTTCACTCTCTAATTGCCCAATATCACACACAGGTTTATGCTTTAAGAACCACGTTGTTTACGACCTACAATGCGCTAAATGCAGTGCATCTTACATCGGAAGCACTACCAGATTGCTTCATCACCGCATTAAAGAGCACTTAAACACTACTGCTTCGTCGTTCTATAAACATATTCGCACTTGCATTAATTCAGAACCAGATTTTCACATCAACATTCTTGCTTCTTCAAGAAACGTAAGTCAACTTCGTATCCTCGAATCTTTAATTATTTCAAAAAATACTCCCACACTAAACAATAGACTGGAATTGAGCTCCGCTTTTATAATATAAGTTTAAAACATAGGAAAACAATAAAAAAAAAAAAACCTTGCTTGAATAGTCATCTCCCTTGATTCACAAACGCAACAAGTATTTCAAACATCAACTGATTTATTTTAACGTTCTCCTAAGGTCATTTTTTGTTCTATATTTCGCGGTATCACGTGGCAAACTCTGCGGCTACTTTTCCAATTTTGAACA
>NC_136509.1:16762020-16809520 GCF_053919585.1 Euprymna scolopes | reverse complement strand
AGAAGTGAACTGCTAGAAAAAAACATAATACTCGCATGCCTATGTCTCAGTTTTTTTCCGTTTTTATTATTATTTTTTTTTTTTAAGAATTTGACGTTATGATATTTCTGTTTATAATAAATAAGAATTCTGCATTAATTAAAATATAATGATATTTGTTCGTATTTTACGAGAGGGCAGCGCCGGGTTACCTGCTAGTATATCTATAAAAGTGAGATTAATGTGTGAGGAGACTTCTCAAGTTATATACTAAACAAATTACTAAGAGGGAAAAATTGAAAAATTGCTTCGTGAGTGTCATCGGATTTTTATCTGTTTGCTAAATGTTTCACGAATGCGCATGCATGGATAGTTCACATTGCAGATTACATATGTTAAGAATAAGTATTTGAAAACACCTTTTAAAGTGTGTGTCACGCTTGTCTAATGGTTATCGTACTGGATTCACTGTCTCTATGTTTTGGTTTCGATCTCAGCTCGAGCAGTTATTCTTTTTTTTTTCTTATAATAAACGAACGATTTAAAAAAAAAACATACTTGCATGCATATTTAAAATATGCATTAATATTATATTTTACGACCGGGCAATGCACGGACAGCCTGCTAGTATGTACACATACACACACATATATGTACACACATACACACATATATATGTACACACACATGTACACATACACACACACATATGTACACATACACACACATATGTACACATACACACACATATATATATACACACACATATGTGTGTGTATGTATATATAATTGTTTCCTATTATTTTAATGTCATAATTTTTATAGTTTTATTTTTCTCTTAACTTTAAAACGCATTCTCAATATTGTCACATTCATGACTGATCCTAAACCGATTTTATTTAGTTCCAAAGTCTCCTATTGAATAATCTCAGACACGAACGGAACTACCATTGTTCCATATTCGCACGGATGCTAAATGACATTTCGCCATAATTTAACTAGCAACTTTTAGAAACTACTTCTTCACCCAAGAGTTGCTTGTCTTCTCCGCCCATTCCCACATACCCCACTTCATATCGTTCTTTGAGATAGACCTCTCGTCCCAGACGAGTTTTTTTTCCGCACGATTGCAAGTGATGTAAGAGCTGAAGTCCCCTTTTCCTGGAACGTGACGTGCAGATAAAGCAGGCATGCCATGATGGCCACCAGTTCATCTGCCAGGAGTTTCCAATATGGCTTCTCTCGACTTTATTGAGGTGTTAAGATTTCTTCACTACCGTCGTTTTTCACGAAATTCATTTTCCCCCCCCCCTTCTCTTTTCTTTTTATTTTCGACATTGGCCCTGTAAAGATTTCTGCTCATCGTGCTTCAATAAATATTGAATTATTGACTAGCAGGTTTTCCGATGTTGCCCGGATATTATACAAAATATAATAAGTCCCGGGTTTGATATATCGTTGCCGCCCTCAATAAAGCAAATCTATACGATTTTATAAAATACTAACCTTCCAATGGGATGTGTGCGAATTTAAGCTTTATCTGAGTATAAGTTTACAAGTGAGTTATTTATAGTATAGATATGTTGCAAACGTTGAAAACAATTAAAAACTATTATATATAAATAAAATATTCGGCTTGATATATCGATAGCGCCGATAATTTTTTTTAAGTCTATATTATTTTATAAAGTACTAATCTTCAAATAATGTGTGTAGATGGTTTAAGCGATATTGGCAAGCTATCATACGAAATATGCGACATATTGCGTTGACACACAGGTTTCCATTATATCATCAAAGTTGAGCACTTTTAACCCTGGCCATACCAGAAAGGTGACCATTTTTGAATACCAGGTGTTGTATATAGGAAGACGTTAACATTTTCTTGCAATAACTGTAAAAACTTAACGCCTCCTTTTTTTTCTGATCAGGATATACAAGCGATCTTGCGAATTTATAATCACTTGACACTTCCTGCTTTGAAGAAAACTAGTTCAATCAACCTATAGAGAGTGCCACTGTATACTACACTATAACACAAAGGAATAAATAAATATGGATGGTGCCCTCAGTAAAAACAAATCGATGTAATTTTATAAAGTACTAACCTTCAAATGGGATGTGCCTATATTTGTACAGAATTGGATTATTAGTAGGGCTATGACAACAGAATATTCATTGCATTGTTTTGACTCCCGGGTATATATCCGACACAGTTAATCAACTGAGAACCACATCATTCTATATAAAAATATATAAGATATCAATGGATACACACTCGAGAGTCAAAACAATGAAAAGAATATGCTGTTGTCCTAGCCCTAATTATTAGTTTACAAAGTGTAGCTATGTTGCAAATTTTCAAAACAATCTAAGGCTACTATATATATATATATATATATATATATATATATATATATATATATATATATATCGAACTAACTGTCCCTTGGGAAGAAAATTTCTCAGAGGCTCATGAACGAAAGAAAGATCGGTACGAATGTGTGCGTGCCGAGTGTATAGAAAAGGGATGGATGTGCAATGTGATGCCTATCGAGGTTGGATGTCGAGGATTTTTAGGACACTCCACCATTTCGCTTCTTTCGAAAATAGGCGTCACTGGAAGGGATTTTAAAAAACAAAAATGTCGCCTGCAAACAATTGTTAGACAGGCGTCATGCTGGATCTGGCGCAATTCGAAGATATTTGCAAAGAGAGCATAATATTGTCCACTTCTTCCGTTCTCGGGCTGCTCAGGAAAAAAAAAAGAGAGGGAGGAAAGAAAAAGAAGGAAGGGGGGAAAGGAAGGAAAAAAGGGAAATTAAAGAGAAAAATAAATAAATAAAATTTAAATTTAAATTAAAAAGTTAAAAATAAAAATGAAAAAGTTAAAAACAGCGTTTTTCCTCTGCTTGAATGTGCCAGGTAATTTTTTTTTTTTTTTTTTATATCCTATTTATTGCTTTGCCCAGCAGCAATAGCTGCTGGTGGCGCCAGGGGTGGCAGTCCCGCTTTAGCCACCGAAACTGTGTCATCACCTCTGGTTAGCGGCTGATGAGGGCAAAGTAAAAGCACATGTGGTCACATGTTGTATGTAGAATATATATATATATATATAAAATAATAGGCGCCTTAAAAAAATGATTTTATAAAGTACTAACCTTCGAATAAGTTGTGTAAAAATTGGGAGTGGAATCGGATTATTGGTTTACAAATTACAGTGAGTAAAGCTACTGTTGTACATTTTTAAAACAATATAAAATGTTTCGTTTGTTGATACAATATTGCTTTCTGATGATGAAAAATACTGATCAAGCAACGCAGCATCTTGATAAGTGTTGGTCGGATTCTGTTCCATGGAAAATGCTGGTTAAGAGATTATATTTTCTTTTTCATGAAAATCGCTCCAGACAAGTCGTGAAGCCACTTGATGTAAAAACTAACAAGAACAAAAGATGATTATCAGAATGAGGGGAGACGTTTATTATCCTTTGTCTTGAAAAGAGTAAGGTGATAAGTAGGAGGAAAACAGTCGGCAAGAAAATAGTTCCACAAGCTTGCAATTATTTGAAAGAAATTATTTGAATAGGAAGCTGTATTATGATGAATCAAAACAGCGAATTGATGAAGACCACTATACCCACGAGTTAAACGAGCTGGAACAAAGGAAGCAGGGAATAGATTAGATAATTCTGAAAAGGCATGCTATAATAGTATTTATATAAAAAAAAGACCGATATTAGCAACATCGCGTCTGTTAGATAGAGGGTGCAGAGAAGAAAGGACGAGGCCAATCAAAATATAGATATGTTTTTGCACCTTATTGAGAACCCTCAAATGGGAAAGAGATTAATCAACTCAATGACACGGATACTCCAGACAATGTCTGATAGTAGATTTATAGAGATAGAGAATAGTCTGAGGTGTGAGGAAGCGTTTAGAGCGATAGATAGAACCTATTTTACCAGAAATAGAAAGAGCAACCGACGTGGATTCCAAGGAAGATTTGATTAGAAAAAAAAAAAAAGTTTTAGATTATACTAGCGTGGAGGGTGGCCCGGCTTTGCCCGGACATAAAATACGCATAAATATAATATTTTAATTTGTCCAGATTTCATATATATTATTAGAGTCGTGATTTCAAAAATAAAAAAATAAAAGAATTTGGGTGCCATCAGCTAAAATCGAAACCGAAAGCAAAACTGCAGCATTTAAAGCTGTTGACGTTACTACTGTACCAACGTGACACGCACATGGAGTGATTAAAAATTAGAAATTAAAAATAAAATAAATGTACAAAATGTATAACAATTTTTTTTTTTCAATTTTGGCCCATTTTGGATCCCTTAAAATTATTTTAACTGCCTAAAACCCCATAAAAGAACGGTCCGTAAAAAACTCAATCAATTGAGGCCTCTAGTGCCGCTCTGTGACCTTTATTTTCGGAGAAGATGGTTTGAAAATATGGAGACAGACAGACAGGCAGGCGGCCTTTTATATATTAGACTAGCGGAGAAGGGGGCGGCTTTGCCCGATCGTAAAATACGCTTAAATATGATATTTTAATTTGTCCATATTCCGTATATATTATTATAGTTGCGATTTCAAAAGTAAAAATAAAAGTATTTAGGTGTCATTGGCTGGAATCGAAACCAAAACTCTAGCATTCCAAGCTGGTTATGTTATGATTTTTTTTTCAATTTTGACCCATTTTTGACCCCTTAAAAAACAATTTTAAACGGCTAAAGGCCCATAAAGAGCAGAGCCATTCATGAGTAGCTCAGGAAGAAAAAGGACACGTCTACGATTGAAAGACTCAAGTTGTAGTTTTAACAATATGCTGACTTTAACTGCCTCTGTACAGACATAAACTATACTGAACACTCAGGTTGCCCTAATGCGGCAGTAGTCCTGAAAAACAAAAATCCACACTCGTTTAATGACACGGACTGACGACTTTTTTTTTTTTTTTTACGTGGAGGTCACCACTGATCAAGACCCGGAAGCACCTCGGAGATAAGGGTTATTGCATGTACAGTAGTCAATGGGATAATATCGCGTTAATCGTTAGTAATGAATGTCCTAAGTTCGAATCCATTTCGTTCCACAAAAATCACTTTCACTTGAGATGTTGGCAACTTTCTCATGGTTCATTCCGTAAGTGCCTGATGTCTTTCTAGAAAGAATTCTGATTAGAAAAATGTCGGGAAAGTCACTGCCAATTATAGAATCTTCGAATTCATACGATATGATGATTTCTTTAAAATTGTATCGATTCAATGCTTTTCTAAAAAAAAATAAATGTTTTTGCCTTTTTACCGTAAAAATAATTATCTGCTAAATATTCATCAAATTCATGAAAGCATACTTTTTGAAATGTATTTATTTAAAATTGTACCATTTTAGTCGATGGAACAGCATAACTGTTGGATATTCCATGGGTTGCACACACGCAGATGGATTCCATATGAGGAATGCGAGACTTTGCACCATTGACTATTTGAATGCATAATTTGACCCAGAAATATATGAGAGGATATCAGTCAAAGGATTAAAACAATAGTAAATATTAAACATTCCAATGGGAAAAATGTTTATATAAATTGTCACAAAGAGAAAGTGGAGCAGCCGTTTAGGGAGAAGCAAGATTAATACATTTCCTCGCCGCCAACATCCGACCCAACCATGCACCAATCCCACACGCTTTCAGAAATGTAAAAAAAAAAAACAGTAATGGCTTATACTCAGAAGCTGATTTGTAGGTATGAAATAAATCTATATATAATTTTATAGATTAACTGTGTTGTTTTACTCGCTGTCAGTGCGTATACAAAGTGACCCAAAAAAAACGAGCCCCTCCTCTAATGAGGCCCTGTTTCTTAGTGTTTTGTACGAATGAAATGAAACTTTGGTCATAACTAGTTTATTATATTCAAAACATCACATCAAAACACTAGGGTCTTTGGTCTTTTTTTCTCCGTTGACCGTAAAGTGCTCAGAAAAAACAATTGAATGCCCTGTGTTTTTTTTTTTTTTTGTGGAGGGGTACCCTGTATATTTTGTACAAGTGACAAAAGTACATTCAACAATTATATACACGGGACAGCGCATTTTTGACAACTGGCCGCAGCAAATACATAAAAAGGTAATTTGATTATGGAACAATTTATTTAAAAATGGGCGAAGAGGCAATTTTGTTCTTTATCAACATGAGATTAATCACCAATCTTAATCTTTACTGATCTACACAATTCTAAGACTTATAATTACTTTCTCAACATTTTTTTTTAACCGAACCGTAATTTGCAGTTAATTTTTCTATATATTATCTCTTGAATAAAAATGTTTGGTTATAATAACATTTCCTTTTTCTCAATTCTTATTTATTTATTTTTTTTTTTTAGAACTGTTTGTTTTACGTAGCACTTGCTAACTGGTGACCCTTCTATTCTTTCAATGTTTCATTTATTTCCATTTTATTATGCATACATATCTGTATATATTATTAATTTTCTTCTGCTTTGGTGTGATTCTTGGCTGTACCCAATTTATATTCAATCTGTGTGGTTTTTGGCTCTACGCAAATACATTACCGTCGTCCAAAATAACCGTACTAAGGCCACAAACCAGGCCACAAACCAATTATTTCAATATAAAGTTATCTTGTTAGATTTTTAAAGTCAGATGCAAAACAAAAACGTAAACTGATATCTTTACTTTTTCATTAATACCGTTTCGTTTTTTTTTCTTTTTCTAATTTTTCTTTCCTTTTGTCTTTCTCATGTCCGTTTTTTCTTTATTTTTTTTTCTTGTTAACTGACTTGATTATTTAAATCTGTTCCAATAGTACAGACTATAAAATTCTGTTTTGTTGTTCTCTTTTTTTAAGATGCTGTTTATTACTTTAGTCTTAAGCCTAAAGTTAAATTATTTAGAGTGGAAACTAAACAAATAAAAAGGAAATGGAATCCGTCTCAACATCGTCGTTGCAATAAAAACTAGAAAAAAAAAAACAAAAAAAACGAAAATTTCTATTGTTTAAATTCTCATTGCAGGTTAAACATTTGAGACTCCCCAAAGCGCATTGTCTGTTTGAACTCTAATTTGATCCCCTGAAAATCATGGTTGACTCATTTTGTTATGTTTTTTTTTGTTTTTTTTACCATCGAAAGAGAAAGTTATCATTTTTTTTTCTTTTATCTTTCTGGCATTTCTTTTCCCTCTCCCCCCAGGGATTGCTTATTCCAATCAATTTCCTCGCACCTTTTAGAAATTTACTTTCATTATTTTTTAATGATCGCTGTTAATTGTTGGCTGTACTTCCCGTGAGTTTATATTTAATTATTTCGTTTTTAATTGAGCGCTTTACGTTTTTTTTTCTTTTTTCCTATCTGGTGAATCATTTTCACCGAATAAGATCGCACAAAGACATTGTTATTTATAACGTATTAATGAGTAACCGCTTATCAAGTTTCAAAAGCTATTCAAGGATGAGTGTAAATGAGCTAATTGTGTTTATCTATTTATTAGCTAGACGTCCGGCGTTGCCTGGTCATGCAATACGCTCGAAAATATTTAAATTCATGCTGATTGCGTATGTATTATTATAGAATCAATCCTCTATTGATTATTATATATTACGAGGAATAATTTGCCCGGTTAACTAATTCGAAAAGAAAAAAAAATGATAATAACGTTCATCAAATTCCGTCTGTTTTTGTTTACATATCATGTCAGCTTATATTTGGGTTTGACGGTCATAAGAATAGTCTTTCTTTTTTTCCTTAGAGATAATAAAGAAGAATTTTTACAGGGGATCATTTTACGTTATACCGGTGTAACCATGGCCGGGGTAACGTAAAATATTCCCATGTAAAAATTCTTTATCTCTAAGGGAACAAAGCCTATTTAAAATATTTTTTTCGATTTTCGGTACTTATCGGATGAATTTTTGTACAAAACATATCTAAGAACGCTGCCAGAAATATAAATTATCTTTGTGTAAAAGGTGCAAAAGATAGGCTCAGCCGTTTCGGAACCTAATGAAGAAGTAACTCACACACACACAAAGTGACTTATATTACAGCAGAGATAACGTATTAATGAGTAACCGTTTATCAAGGTTAAAAAGCTATTCAAGGACGAGTGTAAATGAGTTTGTCAGGTGAGACAACATTTAAAACTGTTCAGAGTTTGATTATTTAAGAGAACAGTTCAAGAATTCGTTACCATTAGACTTGAACAATTACAATGTTGTGATCAGCTGGGAAGTAGCCCCGCCTTATCTTGTATTTCGCAGACGGATAGTTTTAGAGAAGAAACATGCCATTAGGATCATGTTAGGATACCGTGGGGAGGTGAGCGGCAAGGTAAGGTCTTTTCACATTACATTTAAACTTCTACGAGAAGCAGGAAACAGGGAGGGAATTCCAAAGTCTAGCAGTTCAAGAGAAGAAGCTATTAGAGTATAGAAGGCTTTCGTGCATCTAAGCACCTCAACAGTGAAGGAGTGGGATTTTGCTGCCTATTGGGTTATTCGGGGGGTAATGATGTTGACGGTGCACAAGTGCTATGACTTCATCAGAGCATATTCCATTAAAGTACTTGTAAAACAGACACAGGGATGCAATATGGTGGTGATGAGACAGAGGTTGGAGCTTGGCATGACCTATTAGATTTAAGACTCTTTTTGTTTTCTGGGGGGGGGTTACCCTGACTTAGAATGAAAGACTAGTAATAGATACAACCATACCCCCATGTATATGCGAATAGTGACTTTGTAGAGATACAGAATATTCTCGCGTGTAAGTAACCTTCTAGCACTGTAGAGAGAAACCACTTGGTTCTCATGGAGATTTTGTCTCCGTGTTTCTAACCTCGATTTCGTCTTGTGAGCGAATTGTGACTTTTGTAAAGATATAGGATATCCTCCAGTGTGAGTATTTTCACAACGTTTTTGCCGACGAAACGTAACTTTCTTCAGGTGTATTTTTTCAAACTGATGGAATATTTATTTAAAACTCAGGAACGTATACAGAATTTCGAACTAGATGCTTAATTTAATTCATGAGAATAGATTGTTCTCATACTGTCATCCATAAAAATAACAAAGATAAGAATAGTAGTCTGAATAATCCAAATAATTAATCTTCGTCCAAAACAAAAATCTGAATGAATAAATACAAAAGTTATTTCTATACATCATCTTACTAGCAGACCACCCAGCGTTGCCCGGTCGTTAAATACGCATAAATATTATATTTTAATTCATGCCGATTTCTTATTTACTGTGAACAGAAATACTGTAGGTATAAAACGTAACGTAAAATTTCATTAACAAAAATAAATCAAGTAAAAAAAACAATAAACGAAAGAAACTGAGACATGTGCATGCGAGTATTGCTTTTTCTAAACAATTCATTTCTTGTAAATAAAAATGCCCAAGCTGAGATCAAAAATAAGACCCAATATTGAAGTAAGTACGATAACCATAAGGCCAGATTGACACGATCTTTAAAAAGTGTTTTCAAACCTACTTATTAAGTAATCTGTCATGTGAACGATTCACGCATGCACGTTCGTGAAATATTTGACAAACAGATAATTCGATGATCCCCACATACCAATTTTTCAATTTTGGCCCATTAGTAGCCCTTTTTCTAGATGAAAACCGATTAAAGATTTACATGTGCCTGAATACCCTATATACCAAATTTCAAGTCTGTAGATCAAAAATTCGTTGAGTATATAGGTTGAGAATTGTCCTCACACGCACATTCATTCTCCACATTATATATATTAACAAATTTTTAATTATTATCTGATGAAATATTTATTTTCTCTTACGTGCACACAATCTTTTGCTTAAAAATAACTTGTGATTTGGTTGGTGAAAACAGACATATCCAAGTTCGCGTCGTTATACACAGGAGATTAGCACATCACTTCCTAATTTTGTTATTAAATCAATAACGAAACATAAAATTTTGAATATATATATATATATATATATATATATATTACACAGCGTGTCCAAAAAGAAGTTGACGGATTTTAAATTTGATTATCTTCCTCAATATTTAAGTTATGCTTACAAATTTTTATATGTATGTAGATGAGCCTCTCCGTGATATTTTTGAGATAAGATATGAGAGTCTACTTATTCTAATTTTATTTACACAACTTAATCTAGAGTATGTTTTTCACAAGGTCTAATTTTAGTTATGAAAAATGATGTTACTCAAATGTCCACCAATTCCAATTACTTCATCCGCCGTTACTCCACACGATACTGTACATTTTTTTAGGGTGTAAGTGCCGTTGTGCTGTTGCGTGGGGATTTTCTGATCCCAAAATCCTGCAATATTTCTTATTTGAGCCCATTCAGATGAAAATGGGCGTCATCGGACATAATGAGGTTTTTGAGAAAGTTTGGATCCCTATTGGCCAAATTCGGAATTGCATGGCGTATTCCAGCCTTTTTTTCAGATTGTTTGGCTGAGGCTTTCGCACCAATTGAATTTTATATGGAAATTTGCCCTCTTCCTGAAGCATTCTGTGAAAAGATGATCGAGAGACCCCAATTTGACGATCTCCTTCTAACTGATGTGGATGGATCTTCGGCCACACTCTCTGCTAATCTCTGACGATTCTCATCACTTCTTGCCGTACGGGGTCTACCAGATTTAGGGAGGTCACATACAGACCCTTGCTCATGAAATCGAGCCACCATAGCTTTTATTGCATTGGACGTAGGGGAATTTCTTGTTGAAGTTTCGTCGAAATTCTCTTTGAGTTTCTTATATTGACTTATTCAACCGAAAATACGATTCTACGATAAACATCCTCTCCTCGATACTCATGATGACCTTGGAAGGGTTACTCTAGATCAGTGGTTCTCAACCTTTTTCACTCCATTCCCCCCTTCATGAATTCTCAACATTCGTGTGGCTCCCCTTCATTTTTCTCCCAAATCCCACCCTGCCAAAAAAGGCGCAGAAAAAAAAGAATAAATAAAATGTTGATGAAGAGAACACCCTTGCTTTATTACAAAGTTTACAGTCATAATTATCTTATATTGATAGATTTCTGTGATATGCTTAACTTACATCACTAGACTACAAAAGACTAGCAGACAATAGCAAATTTGATTTGGATGGGAGAAAGTTCAATTAACCTCTGCATACTTTATCACACATCAGTGGGAAGGCTGATATTGTTTCTTTTCAGTCAGTTGACGAATCCGAGGTTGTGTCACTGACAATGCACATCTCATGTCGGGGTCCACATCCAATCGGTTGCGGCTCTTATTCTTGATTTGTAGAAGGGTGGAGAAACCAGACTCACATAAATAGGTAGTTGAAAAAGGCAAGAGTAGTCGAAGTGCAATCTCACTGACTTTTGGATATGACTGATGCATCGAACACCAGAATACATTCAGAGATTTTTCTTCATAGAGATCTTTGGCAGCAGAATCATGTTTGAGATCAAGGAACTCGTCCTGAACATCACTGGGAATGGTAGTAATATCAAGAGTGCCAGAGAATGGATTCCTTACCAACTTCCCTTCTTCCTCCTCGAATTCTGGGAAGTACATATTAAGTTCACTTTCCAAGGATCTCAGATGCTGGGTGATTTCAGTTTTAAGTAATGGGTCAAGCAGACTATCTTCTTCATTCTCGTCAAGGACAGCTGAAAGGTTTTCAAACATGGCAACATTCCCGGCACCGACTTTCCTTTGCCAATTCTGGAGCTTGGCAAGAAATCCACGAAGACAGTCCATCAGGTGAAACACATTTCTTTCCTTGCCCTGTAGTTTCAGATTCAACCTATTTAGCTGCTCAAATATATCTGCTAAATATGCAAGACGTGGCTCCCACAAAACCTCATTGAAGTGACTCAACAGATCATCTTTCCCTTGCATTTCCAGGAACAATTTTAGCTCCCCCCGAAGTTCAAACACTCGATTCACAACATTGCCCTTGGAAAGCCAGCGCACTTTGGAGTAAAAGAGGAGAGCTTCATGCTCCGAATCCATGTCTCTACAGAGGTTCTGGAAAAGGCGAGAGTTCAGAGCTCCAGCTTTTACAAAGTTGACGCATTTGACCACTGCCTCCAGGATCTTGCAAAGTTCATCAGGGAGGGTTTTCGACGCCAGTGCAAAACGATGGATCATACAATGAACCCCCTTGGCATTCGGAGCTACTTCCTTGACACGCTTCTGGAACCCTGATTTTGATCCCAGCATCGCTGGAGCCCCGTCTGTACAGACTCCACAACAATTTTCCCATGGGATCCTGTTAGCTTTGAAGAAAGAAGATAGCTTTTCCATCACATCTTCAGCTGTTGTGGTGGTCTCAAGCTGTGTACATAACAGATATTCTTCCTTGATATCACACAAGAAAATATACCTAACAAACACGAGTAGCTGTGCACACGAACTCACATCCGTTGACTCATCCAGTTGTATTGCAAACATACCAGCTGGAGACGATTAGATCTCCTGTATCACTTTTTCCTTTATGTCATCTGACATTTCATTAATTCTCCGCTTCACTGTGTCGTTTGACAAGGAAATTTGTTGAATTTTACGTTCATTTGCATCTCCAAGAACACGCTTGACCATCTTTAAAGTACATGGCTTAATTAAGGTTTCACCAATTGTGTGGGGCTTCTTTTGCTTCGCTATTTCAAGGGCAACCTCGTATGATGCCTCAACTACACTTGAGGTCTGTTGTTGGAAAGCACCAGTTGCATCCAGTTTCTGTTTTCCGAAACTACTTTCATGGCGCCTGAAGAAATCGGGGTCTTTTTCAGCATACTGTGGATGGATGGTCTGCAAATGATGCTTCAACTTACTAGGCCTCATAGAATCGTTCCCCAACACTTTGAAGCACAGTACACACTGAGGTTTCTCGATGCCATCAGCGAGAATTGATGTAAATCCGTAGCTAATGTACTCTTCACTGTACTTCCGCTTCTTAGTAACACTAGTAGCCATCGCAAATCTAGGGAAAATAAAGAAGACAGACCATCAGAACAAACATTAAGTGATAAGACAAAAGAATGATAATGAAGGACAGATAAATAGGACAAGTGATAAAATGACAAACACACAAATATCCACATACATAATACATCCATGGACTCACACATTAAGCACACACACAGTCATACACAAGCATACACAGAGAGAGTAAAGATGATAAACATTCACACTCAACCTAGCAAGCTGAAATGTACTTTCTACAGCAAGAACACACCTCCTTTGACAAGCACTGCCCCAATTGAAATTATGAGAAGAATAGCGAGTCACATCAATATTAGCACTAAAAAAAAAAAAAAGCAGGAATACCTGAGTAGGGAATGAGCATGAATACAATGATACCAAAAAATAAGAAAATAATAAAGGAAGTGCACAAATATTTCACACACGAAAACAGCGACCGCATTTATAATTGTCGAACAAAATAAGTAAAACAGTATACAGTATGGTTCAGAATCAATTATACCCACATGTTTACGTGCTGATATCCAAGGCCACACTGAGATAATTCGATCACCTCTCTCCCACATACATACACACATACATACATACACACGTACACACACATTCGTAACAATATTATGTAGGTAACAAAATTTTATTGTCAACTTAATCAATTAAAAAAGAAAATTCCACCATGGCCCCCCCTAAATTATTGCCATGGCCCCCTTGGGGGCCATGGCCCCCAGGTTGAGAGTCTATGCTCTAGATGATCTGAAAATATAAAAGAAAAATATAAAAAAGTTAAGAAAGTTATTAATTTTTTTTTAATCATCAGCTTCTTTTGGAACATCCTGTATGTATGTATGTATGTATGTATGTATGTATGTGTGTGTGCATATATATATATATATATATATATATATATATATATATAATTTGTAGAGATGTACATTAAAAAGCACTTTAAATACCTAATTTGCATAATAATTTTTAACATCATCAGGATGGGCTCCTTGCCCGAACCAATTTGAATCTTCCTCTCCAGAGTTTCCCGTCTTCCATCAGCTGCCTCAGATCTTCAGGTTCACAGTTGGCGTCGTGTGCTATTTGCTGGATGTACGTGGATCTAGGTCATCCTTTGCTTGCGCGTCCGTGTTGTGGAGTCCATAGCAATACATCACTCACCAATTCATGCTTGCTCCTCAGAGAGTGACCGAGAAACCATAGGCGTCTTTCCCTAATAGTATAAGATATGACAAGTAGATTGCCATAAAGTTGCTGCTTCTTGGGATGATTTTGCAAAGATATATTTAATGCTGTTCGTAGCATACGGGTGTATGTGCCGTCTAGTTTTCTTTCCAATCTTTTGGTGAGAGTCCAGGTTGTAGCACCGTAAACAAGACATACTCTACCACTGCCCCGAAGAACTGCCTTTTCAGTTTGTTAGTTAGCCCCGAAGTCCATGCTGAGTGCAACCAATGTGGCCCATGCTTTTGAGATGCAAATTCCGATATCTCTCTTTGTGGAAACTGTTATTGCCCAGATACGTAATCTCAGCGACTTCTTTCAGTGTTGATCCAACCAGAACCCTGATCTCTCCTTTCACATTGAAAGACATAAACTTTGTCTTATCCGCATTTATGTGGAGACCAATGTCATTTGCAGACATTTCTAGCTTGTGCATCAGCAGTGTTATTCACGAACAAAGCAATATCGTCTGCGTAATCTGCATCAGTTATACGTGCTGATTGATGACGTATGTTTCTGGATTCATTTATGGTGAAGCCTAGCATGTTGTGTATATTAACAGAGGTGCGAAGTACAAAGTCAACACAGACAATGAAAAGAAAAGGGCAAGAGTATCTCCTTGTAGAACCCCGGTGTAGATGTCAAAAAATTCAGTGTCCTCATCTAGTGACCTGACCATTGCTCGAGCGTGCTCATATAGCATCATGATAGCATTAATGACTTCATTTGGAATGCCATATGCTTTTAATATGGTGGCCATTTTCCCTCTATGTACGGAGTCGAATGCTTTGGAGAAATCTACAAAGACTATGACTGCCTCGTCTTCTGGAACGCGCTCTGAAACGTCATCCACGTCTTGAACCTGCTCTCGAACGTGGTCCTGAACATGTTCTCTCTTTTTTATAGTATTTATTCCTTGTTGTGATCTCCCCACCCGTTCTTTTGCAGTTCTGACGCGTTTTTTAAGTCGAAAATAAAGTAATATTTTAAAAAGTTTCAACTTATCTAATTAACACTTTAAACATTTTGGGGCGTTTAAATATATTTCTAACTTTTTTTCGGTCTTTTAAGTATATTTTTTATGAAATAAAATAGTCACTTTTTTTTAAGTTCAACATCTGTTTATCGTTGATATGCATTCAGGATAGAAGGCGTGACTATGTGCAGTTTAGTTTTATCATTTTTGAAATTTTGACTAGGGTTCATCACTTATTAAGGCCAAAGAACCATTCGAGTATATGGGTTAATGAGTGTCGAGTAGACTGTGTGATCAATTATGTTGGAACTTGGGTAAAGTTTGATTATATGAGTGTAGCTCCACAAGAACTTAATTATATTAGATTTGAAAACTGTTATATCAACTGAAAAGCAGCCCCACGGTATTGTGTCCCATTGACAAACAGTGTGAGCATACGAGGTGCTTTCAATAAGTTTCCAAACTTTTTTGTATTGTCATTTAAAATTGTCGTAGACGTTTGAAAATTCAGTATGCTATTGCAATATATCTTATGAGATGACGGACCAATTGTTAAGATTTCAAGTCCAAGTGAACAGCTACAGCAGGAATTGGAATACACTCTACTAAAGCCCGATTGTCACAGCAGGTGAATTTCAAAAATGCAATCTGAACAGGAGGACGCTTTAAAAGATCGATATGCAATTTAAACTTGGAAAAATTCCACAGAAACTTATGGAATATTTCAGACTGCTTTAGGACCATCTTGCATGAATCGAGCATCAGTTTTTGAGTGACATAAGAGATTCAAGGAAGACAGGGAGTCTGTGAAGAATGATGAGGTGTGGAAGAATAAGGTTCTCAGAACACCGGAGATGATTGGCCAAATAAAGAATTCCATGGATAAGGACCGTCGGGTGTCTATAGACAATAAGGTCACAGTTTGATGTCAGTGTGGGAACTGTAAACACAATGATTCACAGGGAACTGAAGATGAAGATTTGTGCAAATGCACCCGTCGCCAACTTCATCTTTGTCACAGATTATTTGACTAAGATGGACATCAACACAGTTCCTCACCCTCCCTATCATCTAGACCTTGCTCCCTGTGACTTTTGGTTATTTCTTAATCTCAAGGAAAACCTTAGCTGTCGTTATGAAACAATTGAGATGAAGGAGGCTGTGACGAGGGGCATTAACACGCTCACACAAGAGGACTTCCATGGCACCTTCCAGAAGTTGTATGAACGGTACAACAAGTGCATTGCAGCCGGAGGAAATTACTTTGAAGGAAACTAGTTTTATATGCATACTATCAATAAAAGTGGCCATGCGAAAAACGTCTTGAAACTTATTGAAGGCACCTCGTATATGTATATTTTTAAATCACATATGTTATTTGGAAGCTTTTCAATGTTAGGTGTGATTATTTAAATAGCATAAATGACAACCAATGTCGCTAGACTGATTCGCTTTTATTTGCCCATCGATTTACGTGAAAAAGTAAAGGTAAACTTGAATTTGTCCGTTTTTTTATTTAATGTATTGACACAATTCTAATCTAACTTCTGGGAGCGCAATGAACAAAAAATGCGTAAGACATGTGTGATAGATTAGAAATCGATGTACGAGACGAATAATCTAACCCTTTTTCTTTCTTTGGTCATTCGGCTTATTCTTTCTTTCCTTTTCACTTTTATCATTAGATCGTTACATTGATATGCGGGACCAATGTTTGAAAGCAAATGGTTTTAATTGCTACCCTTTTTCTTTCTCTCTTAATAAGTGAGCCAGGTTTCACTGAAATTTGTGAATTAAAAATATTTCCCAATCGATACAAATCGTTTTAAACTTGAAGTAATCCTAATTTACCCTATATATGCTTCCGGGTTGCACTTGCTTACACCACTGCATTTATATTTGCCCTCTATCGCCCCCACAACAGTGGAGTTACTATCTTTAAGAGCATATCTGAGAAAATAGACCACATCCTGTCTGCACATCCCTCGGCTAACATCCACAACTGTAGTGACTTCAACGTCCATAACATGGAATAGCTGACCCATTCAAATAAGACAGACGATAAGGGGAGGTTTTGTCATGATTTTGCCATTGCTTATGACCTCACTCAGATTGCGAACCCTCCCATGTGCCCGATACTACTGGTCAATATGCAAGCTTCCTAGACTTTTTTCTCTCAACTTCCCCTGAGCTATGTTCATGTTCCGTTCATTCTCCTCTAGGATCCTCCGACCACTCCATCGTATCAGTTAAGATAAAAGTGAAATATAATAAGTCCCCAGACGTACCCCTCCATCGTACTGTATACCGATACTCTATGGCTGACTTGGGTAGCTTCCGTACATTTATATCTGATTTACCTCTGCATTCCATGTTTAAAAAGGGTGTGTCCTCTATAGTATCAGATCTGACCGAATGGTTAATCGTAGACATAGACCAATTCATACCATCTAAAAATTTCCAACAAAAACCCAACAGCCAGCTATGGTTCTCTCCTGAATGTGCTGCTGCTATCGCGCACAGAAATCACACATAAATCAACGTAATAGATGTACTGAGACTAAAGCTGCTTTCAGGAACGCCAGCAACCACTGTAAAATAGTAATAAAAAATGCAAGAGAACTATATTCCCAGTCTGTAAAATCCGAAGTAGCTGATCAGCGGCTTGGTTCCCACCAGTTTTGGCAAATAACGAATAGGATCCTGAACAGAAGTGTGCGTTCTATCCCAACCATTATCAATAGACCAGAGGTCATCTCGTCAGAATCAGACAAGGCCAAACTATTTGCCAAGAACTTTGCAGCTAATTCTACCCTATGCGACGAAGGCCATCAACTCCCCATATTTCCTCCTATAACACAGAACACGCTAGGTAACATACAAATATCCATGCATGAGGTTGCCAAGCTAATCAAGGACCTTGATTCAAGTAAAACAACTGGCCCTGATGGCATCCCAATTATAGTGTTAAAAAAGCTTCAACCAGAACTTGCTCTCATACTTACGAAACTGTTTAAGCGTTGCCTTAAGGAGAAGTGCTTTCCGACTCCCTGGAAAACCTCATCAGTATGCCCTGTATTTAAGAACTCGGGTGATAAGTCATCTCCCTCTCAGTACAGACCAATAAGTCTCCTTTGTGTCATGAGTAAGTTGCTGAAATCCATATTAAATAGAGAAATAGTAAACCACCTCAGTAGAAACAATCTTCTTAGTGACACACAATATGGTTTCCGTTCTTCAAGATCTACAGCAGATGTGCTAACGGTTATATCTCACAGGATTAGTGAATCTCTTGACAAAGGCTTAGTTTCTATGGCAATTGCTCTTGACATATCAAAGGCCTTCGATAAGGTATGGCATAAGGGCCTACTTCACAAGATTTCCAGCTACGGTATAACTGGAAATGTTTTCTCAATCATTAAATCATTTCTCTCTGATAGGCTCATAAGAGTAGTGGTCGATGGAAAAAATCAGAGGCCTGCGGTATTAATGCTGGAGTCTCTCAAGGATCAATCCTGGGCCCAACTCTCTTCCTGATCTACATCAAGGACCTCCCTAAACACATACTTAAATCATTCGTTGACATCTATGCTGATGACACGACCATCTACGGCAACACATCAAAGGCTGTAAATGATCTCGAGTGCGTGGTTCAGTGGGGGAAGACGTGGCTGGTTACCTTTAATGTATCTAAAATCAAACTCCTATCTTTACATCATCAATGCTCTGATCCCTATCTGGCATCAATTGAAATGGATGGCTCTTGTCTAGGAGAAGCCCCGTGTTTTGACAAGCTTCTGGGTTTGTCCTTTACTCCTGATCTGAAATGGAACACGTACATCAAGTCTGTTGCCAAGGTCGCTGGAAAAATGGATCCTTCTACCGCTCCAGAAGATCTCACTACTGATGCAATTCCCTATCTGTATAAAAGCCAAGTACATCCAAGGATGGAATACTGCTGCCATACCTGGGCAGGAGCTGCTAAAAACAACCTATCCTGCCTTGACAGAGTACAAAATAGACTTCGTAGCTTAGTGGGGAATGCCCTTTGCTCTACCCTGCAATCTCTCTCCCACAGGAGAGACGTTGCGAGCCTATCCTCGTTTTATCGTTATTTCCATGGCAGGTGCTCGTCTGAACTCCAATCTCTTGTCCCCTCTCTCCAATCTTTCACGAAAAACACCCGTCTAGCTGAATCCACTGTGAAAATTTTCCTCCACTCTTTATCTGTGCCTAAATCAAAACGTGGATTCCATGAACAAACCTTCTTTCTTAGAACTGCACGCCTGTGGAACTGTTCTGTCTGCCTGCTTCCCACCTGACTATAACTTGGATGTCTTCAAGTCCAACGTTACCAAATTCCTAATGAACCGCCCCCTTAAGTAAACACTTCATCAAATCTCCACACTAAAATGTGGTACTTGCAATAACCCTTATCCCTGAGTGGCTTCCAGGCCTTGATAAGTGGTGGCCACCATGTAAAAAAAAAAAAAAAATACCCGTGTGAAATTCAACAAGTCCATAAAACAGTGGCTTGGTGAACTGAAACAGAGTTCTTCCGGGTGGAGGCGCACCTGCGACGTGAGGCGCCTGCCTCGACTGCTGACGTTAATAATGCCCATCCTTGAAGGCTGGAAGACACCATGCAGAAATTCCTTTAAGCTTGCAACTCTATCCTCAGTGAATAAAGTCACCTAGAAGGTAAAATCACACACACATATCCACAACAAAACTTTGGAACTAACTTTCTGACGATTTTGTCTATCTTACTGAAAGAACATATTCTTATTAAAGAACTTTAAAACTTCTGAAAAGCTTTCGTCTTTTTTAAGTATAATTTATATTTTTGTACAATTGTTGATATAAATATATTTTGTCCGTTAATTCAAGTTTTCTCACTTCACGAAAAAAAAATTCTCGTGTCGAGTAAGCGCTTGCTGTTGTATTGTCACCATACTAAAAAGGGTATATGTTATATATGTTACATATATATATTTGTAAAGATCGAATTCCGTTGTGTGTGTGGGTGTATATATTCATGTTTGTCCTTTGAATGTGTGTATACAGAGTGTATACATGGCCTAACTGAATGTCTGTTGTTTAGTAGTGGACAGGCTGTAAATAGAAGTCTGTTATGTTGTTGGGTGCTGGGTGTGTATAAAAATAGTTCAGAGAACATTAATGGCTTATTTCTTGGGTGATATTCTCCTCATTAGACGGGCGGCAACAAATAATAATTCACTCGGGGACAGACGAACACAACGCCACCGGTTACAAATACATACAATTTATTTCTTTGGCCCATTCCTGTTGAGTGCGTGAGGCCCTCAGAATCCTACAAACGTTTTCTTCTTTATTTCATTCTTATTTGCTTGTGTTCGCTTTCAGCACATCTCTCCTTCTCCCTCTCGAATCTCAGATACTAACTGACTAAAACAACCTGAGCAGCTGACTGTTACGTCATATGCCAAAAAGCACGTATCCTTAACTCATCAGCTGTCAGATCTAACCTTCCAACATAATTGTTTTATCTATTTCACTCAGCTAAAATTCATAAACTATTAACATTCTATTTTTAATAATTTTTTCAGAAAGAATGTTTATTGTTAAATTCCTATCAAACGATTTTTTCCAAAAACATAATTCTTAACATAACAAATTATATTTTAGTCTAACCCTGACAATTTATGCATAGAGCTCGGTGTTCTATACAACTTTGCTAACTGGTGACCCATTCATAACATTCATCTTTTATTCATCATTTTTAATCCACCAAATAAAACTACATGTATATTCATTATTAGAATTGTTATTGGCACTTTCCAAAAACCTATTATCACCAAGAATACATTACCTGCAACCAGAAGAGCCACTAAATATCTTCACGAAATAATAAAACTAAATTATACACAACCGCACTTTTTATTTATTTACTAGCAGGTCTTTTAGCCATGCCCTCTCATAAAATACGTTTAAATATGATATTTTAATTCATGCACAATTTTTATTCATTATTATTATATTGTACCCAATATACTGAAGTGATTTCAAAAGTTATAAAACATAAATAAAAATATGACTTGGGATCCATCAGATAGAATAGAAAGTAAAACATAACCCTCCAATATTATGTGACATCGTCCGAGCTTAGTTGATACGCATATAAAAACTGGAAAAATAACGTTGTTAAAGGAATAAATATATATTTGCGCTTGTATAGAAATAACAGGTATAATCGACTTATGCCTGCCAATTTCCCTTTGTTTCGTTTTTTTGTTTTTTTAGTTTGATCTCTTAGCAACTATTTTTACCGGCTAAAATGCCAACTCGAATCTGTTTCACAGGTCCAAATATTCTATATATCCAGTTTCACGTCTGTAGAACAAAAATTGATAGAGTAGTTTGGCAGACGAGTTAACTTGTGTGTGTGCGTGTATATATATATATATATATATATATATATATATATATATATATATACATATACATATATTCAGAATGTGAGAGATTATATATAATAAATTACACAGCCAAACAACGTCGCAGCCCAAAAGAGTCATGACAGTCAACGAACCGAAATTCCAAGACTCGAGTTTCGCCCTCATTTGGGCTCATCAGTTAGATATACATATACAGGGTGGGGAACCAAAATTTACAATATTTTATGACAAGACTTTAACAACAAAGTATGACTAATTACGTTTTTAGATGGTTAAGACAATTAATTTGCCACACAAAAATGTATAAGAGAAAATGATTTATTTAATGTGGCTCCCTTCTTTCTCAATAACTGCTGTCACACGTCTCCTGAAACTTACACATGTCTTCTACAAATACTCGGGAGACAACTTTTTCCATTCATGTGTAATAGTATCCTTGAGAAATTCGACATTGCTGTGCGATGTTCTACTGATAACATGTTCCAAAACGCTCCAAATAGAATAATCCAGAGGGTTTACGTCTGGCTAAGAGGGTTGCCATAAACATGACTCCCAAAAATTACTGAAATTTGATTCGCAGAAATCTATAAATATAAAAGCGAAAATGTATGTATGTATGTATGCATGTTCGCTTTTTGTGTGTCTACAAAAGGCTTTTATCAGAGAAGCGATCGGTCGGTTCACAATTTTTTAAAACTTTTTATATCACATATAAATCGTAATATCTCAGAGTTAACAACGAAGCTCGCCTGTCTATTTAATTTGCTCGACTTCGGGAAGATAAATATTCAACATTTGTCGCTCGCCACATGCGGATTAGTCTTTTTCCTGTAATGAAAGTGACACTAATTTTGGCGGTATTTTCCGTCTATCGACGGAAATGTCCGAAAGCAATCAGCTTTGATCAATGTGGAAATATATTCACTATATCAAACAACTGCTATTCAATTTGGACAAGGGGAACTGTTTGGAAAAAAAAAAGCGTTCCGCACTAAATGATACCCCGCAGTCAAAAGTTGACCTCATTAAGTCATTAAAACGTGCACCTGCCAAATCCAAGTAATTAAATAAATTAAAACGTGTTTCCGTTAGCATCTCGCGGTGGCCCAATGGTTAACATCGCACTCTTTTTTTTTCACACTTTAATTTCCAACTTTGCCTACAGTGTTCGGGTTCGATCCTCATACTTACCTACCAAAACATTTTTACCCCCCCAGAGTTTTGATTTACCCAAAAACACACACACCTACAAACACCCGGGCAACGCCGGGTACCCCTCGCTAGCCTTATATATTTCTAGCTGTGTGAGCCAGAGCACAATCCTGTGTCCATAACATAATTTCCATTTGGATAGTTTGTTTTGAGCCATGACAATACCTGATATCTCAAAGTTTTATAATAAGTGTCAACATTGATTTTCTCATCAGATTTGTAGAATTTTATGGGTATTTTCTTTCCATCAGAAACTACAGCACCAAAAGCCATAGCCTGAGCAGGATGTTTTGTCCTGAATGTCCCTTTAACCTCAGCTGTTGATGCTGCGATGTATCTGTCATTTCTACGATCCAGAACAGTATCGACAATGAAGGTCTTTTCATCGGAAAAGATCATTACAATAGAATGATTTTTCTTAAGCCATGTAGTAATTTTCTTGAACCTTTCAAGTCTCTTTTCTTTTAAAGCATTTGTCAACAATTGTTTCGGCATTCTTGTGTATGACCTTAAGGTCAAATCATATTTTCCTTCATTTCTGACGGTCTTTCTGTCCACCTTAAGTTCACTTGCAATTTTTCGCACGGATTTCGTTGGATCTTTTTGAATCTTAGATTCGAGAGTTCTGATAAAAGTTTTGGTACGCTTTTTGTTGCTTCCTCCACTTCCAGTCTTTCTAGTAATAGTTTTGCTCATAGTCATTTTCGTCTTTACATTGTAAACTGTTTTTTCGGGCATGCCCACTATTCCAGATGTCTCCTGCGGTGTGCATTCAGCAAATCACACACTCTTTGACGTTTGGCCTCCTGATTGCTCATATGAGTAAACATTTCTGAAAAGACATGGATAATAATGGTAAATATAATTGTGACATCAACATTTGTAAGCTTTTAAAACAAGTGGCGCAAGTATTACTAAGAAAAGACAACTTAAAGTTCACTGTAAATTTTTCTTCCTCACCCTGTGTGTGTGTGTGTATATATATATATATATATATATATGTGTGTGTGTGTGTGTGTGTGTAAGAGGTATATGTGGTAGGAAACAAGGATAAAGTGCTCAATACGTTAGCAGAGACAAATGTTTTTTTATTATTATTATTAAAACCTCAGGTGTATTAACTTAATTCATTAGAAATTGTTCAAATATACAGGGTAAAAATTGTCCGTCAATATCATCAGATGATTAAAGTTATATATATATATATATATATATATATATATATATATATATATATATATATATTGTTTATGGAATCGGGCGTTGTATTTTCCGTGATATGTGTTGTTTAATTTTTAAATGAAATACGTTTATAAGCCAAATTCAAACGCAATAATATGAAAAATAAACAAATAAATATAAAGGATGGCGTCTATCGCCGATATGTTAATTTTAGACAAATAAGTATTTATTTTTCGTAATATTGTGTTGTGATTTGGCTTATAAACATATTTCGTAGGTATTTTTTTTTATCGATTTATACGAGTCTTTGATGAGTTGTTTGGTGCAACACTCAACAAAACACGTGTAAGACGTAGCACATATGAAATGAATGTGTTATAAATTTACTTGTAGCATTTGAATTGTTTACAAATGATATATATTTTCTGAAACTGCAATCCACTTTCATTTAACTTAAATTAATCTGGCAGATTAAAAAACGGTCAATGTCAAGTTTCTTTCCAAGTCCTCAAAAAACTTTAAAATGACGACTTTTAAAAGTTTTCTGTAATGCTGAAAACGAATATCACATTTAAATTTAGGGCAAATAAGTAGTTTTCATGATATGAAGAAATTACTTTTTCAAAAAGTGAGGGATCACTTTCCTATATAAAAGTAACGTAAAATGAGCACCAACTATCTGGTCACCTAGTAATTTTTCCATTTCTAAAAGCAAATTTAATTGTGATATTCGTTTTCAGCACCTCCGAAAACCGGCGCTGTTTTTACTAACAGATTCGTTCATTGTTTTTTTTTTTTTCATTTTCAAATTTGTTTTATGATATAAAGAAATTACTAAGTGACCAGAAAGCGGGTGCTTTTTTTACGTAAAACTTATATAGGAAAGTGATCCCCCACTTTTTGAAAAAGCAATTTCTTCATATCATGAAAACTACTTATCTGTCCCAAATTTAAATGTGATATTAGTTTTCAACACCACCGAAAACCTAGAAAAGTCGTCATTTTAAAATTTTGGGGGGAATTGGAAAGAAACTTGACATTGACCCAAAAAAACAGTGTATCATATGTACATTAAAACGTATATGTACTATACTATTAAAAGATATATATATATATATATATATATATATATATATATATAATTACCAGGGGGTCACTATTTATCAAGACTCGAGGATTAGGGTTAAATGAGTGCTAAATGGACGGGGAAACAACACTGATGATTGGTAATGGTAAAAAATCGATAGCAATTGATTATTTAAGAGGAAGGCTCAACAAGAATTTTTTTACATTGAACTTGAAAACGACCATTTTGTAATCAGCTGGAAAGCAGTCCAAGAGACGGACAGTTCTAGGAAAGAAACTCTACTCATGGAGTTTGCGTTTAGTGTTTGGCACAGATAGAGAGTTGGATAATTATGAACACAGAAAAGAAAAGGAAAAAAAATTATTTTTAAAAATCATATGGATCACCTGGTTTGAAAACATCGAAAAGAAATGTGTTGTTTATTTATATATATATATATATATATATATATTTCTTTTTTCAAATCCCGTATACTATTTGAAGACTTTAAGATTTTTTTCTTCTTTTTTTACTGAGGAATCACCACTTATCAAGGCTCCAAGGCCCCTCAGGGATAAGGGTTAATGAATGTAAGTTGGTAGTTTAGTAATCTTTAATAGTGTAGATTGGGTAAAATTTGATTATTTATGGCGACGGCTCAACAAGAACTTGTTTACATTTGACTTGAATACTCCCATGTCGTATTCAACCAGGAAGCAGACCAGTGGAACAATGTGCCAAAGGCGGTTATCTCTGTGGGAGAAGCTTTGTTTATGGAATCTGCGTTTAGATTTAGGTACAGATAGAGTGGGGGAAATCGTATATTGTGGTTGTAATTTATCGAGTGTTTTTAGTGAAAGTTTGGTAAGAGCGGGCACCATAGATTGGAGTTCAATCGAGCACTTGCCATGGAAATAACGATAGAGAAGAGACAGGGTTGTGGCACAATGGCGAGCGCCCCTTTTGAGGGAGCTGGGGGCTTCTACATTAATGAACCTTGTGCCTAACTTGCCTGTACTTGTGAAGTGCAGATGTGTTAAGCAGGTGCTTGTGATTTTGAAAATGTTCTGGTATGACTCAAGCCAAGAATGACAGTTTGTTTATAATATTGAACCAAGGCAAAACGATATATGACCTTAGAATTTGAAAGGTCAAACCCGAAAGAACACATGGGTACAAAACAATGTTTAAATGTTATGCATGAATCTCTCTCTCTCTCTCTCTCTCTCTCTTTCTCTTTCTCTAATTCGATTGTTTTAAAACAGTTGAAGCTTGAATTTGGGGTCGGCGGACGCAACATAGCATGCGTCTGGTTTCAACAGGTCTTTATAAAAATATGCTCCTCATTGTTAAATCTTAAATAATATTTTTTATAAAAATGCATTTGTTCGCTATTTTTGTATAAGCGTTAAATTCCAGCGTGCCAGAAAGGAAAGGAAATCTGGCTGAAACGACGCAATGAAGACAAGAAGCGACCAATGCCAGCCAGTTATAGCCGACGACATCTTGACCCATTGTGTTGATGTTTCCATGTGCCTATCGTTAGATATCGTGTCTAACACCCAGGATGTTCCTAACCAAATAACTGTACCCAGGAAACGATAATGCCATAGGGTCGCAACGTCTCTTCTGTGGGAAAGAGGTTGCAGGGAAGAGTTATGTATCATTATTCAAATAGCATAAATGGCAATTCGCTTTTATTTCTACTCGTGAGTTTATGAACGTGAATCCTTAGGTAAAAGTTATGTTTACAAATAAAGGAAAGGAAAATAAATCGTAATTCAAGTGAATAAAAAGAAATGGCTTATGACATATGCGGTGCTTTCAATAAGTTTCCAGACATTTTTCATATGGACACTTTTATCAATAATACACATATAAAACTCTAGTTTCCTTCAAAGTAATCTCCTCCGGCTGCAATGCTCTTGTACCGTTTCAACAACTTCTGAAGGCGCCATGAAAGTCCTCTTGCGTAAGTGAGTCAACAATCCTCGTCACAGCCTCGTTTATCTCCTCAATTGTCTCATAACGACAGCCTCTAAGGTTTTCCTTGAGCTTAGGGAATAACCAAAAGCTACAGAGAGCAACGTCTGAACTATGGGGAAGTTCAGCAATTGTCTTGATGCCCATCTTGGTCAAATAGTCTGATTTTCTGAGATCCCTTGGGACAAACTGCACACCAATCTTCCGCCTCTTCAGTTCCTCACGAATAAATGTGTGTACAGTTCCCACACTGACATCAAACTGTGCCCTTATTGTCTCTATAGACACATGAAGGTCTTTATCTATGAAATTCTTTATTTGACGAATCAACTCTGGTGGTTTTGCTTCTCACACCTCTCATCATCCCTCACAGACTCCTTGCCATTCTTGAATCTCTTATGTCACTCAAAAACTGATGCTCGATTCATGCAAGATGGTCCATAAGCAGTCTGAATTATTCCATACGTTTCTGTGGCATTTTTTTCCGAGTTTAAAACAAAATTTTATTGCATCTGGTTCTCCTAAAGTGTCCACATTTTTTAAAATTCACCAGCTGTGGCAATTAGGCTTTAGTAGGGTGTATTCCAATTCCTGCTGTAGCTGTTCATATGAACCTGAAATCATAAAAATTGGTCCATCATCTCATACGATGGATAGCAATAGCATACTGAATTTTCAAAAATTTTTTTATGGTAGTCACCACTATCAAGATCCAGAAGCCACTCGAGGATAAGGGTTATTGCGTGTACAGTAATCAATGGGATAATATCGTAGTAATCGTTAGTAATGGAGATTTGATAAAGTGTCTTAAGGGGGCGGTTTATAAGGAATTTGTTTATGTTGGACTTGAAGACATCCAAGTTGTAGTCAGGCAAACGGAAGGGAGTTCCACAGGCGGGCAATTCTAAGAAAGAAACTTTGTTCATGGAATCTTCGTTTTGATTTAGGCACAGATAAAGAAAGAGAGTGGAGAAAGGTGTTAAAAGGCTGGCAAGCTCGAACCTCTAATGTGAAGGAGGGAAAGAAGATGACAAAAACATAACGAGTTAGCCGATGTCGCCACCGTGCAAGCGGAAGTTGCGTACGTCGAATTTAAGCATAGTCAATCGAACGGACGATGATTTAAATGCTTTGCCGCTTTTTTTTATTAACAGTTTTGCTTTATACGGAAAATACAAACAAACACCCGAGACGACGCCACTGTGGGAACTAAAAAACAAAAAAAAGATAAAAACGGTGTCTGTTTGCAAATCTGAGATATTATGATTTGGGAAGTATACAAAAACATCTCAGGAATCTAATCGACGCGAGAAACCTGATGCAGAAGCCTTTCGTGGACATACACAAACGCTTGCGCCCATTTTGCTTTTTATATATTAGATTACGATGTGGACTTATCATGTAATGTAGTCGTTACATGTCAATTCTCGAGATCCACACGTTGTATGCAGACAGTCGCAAGGTAACAAAGACAAGGAAATAATTCGACTCATTTTTTTTCAGTTGAAACAACATACATTTATTTACAGGTACTTCCAAAATAACACCTTATTAAGGCTTCAAAGTCTTCTCATACTCCAATGTACTTAACAGGACTGTGCCATATCAAACATGTGGTATTGTCTCTGGCTATGTTTAGGATAGCCTTTTCCTGTCGCTCTTGGACCGCGTGTGCAACACATCTATTTCTGTCTCTTCAACATCAAGAGTCTACTTTTTTCTTTTTATAAACTTTTTCTTTCTTCTTCCTTGCTGTGACGTCACCTCACACACGACTCTGTCATCTGCATACGTTGGCTACTGTTGGCATACATACGTTCACACACTGTTATAACCGGCCATCTGACACTCATTATCCCTTATGTTCGAATGGTCTTTTAGCCTTGATAAATTGTAACACCCTAGTAAAAATAGGAGAGAAGACTGCTGTGTATTGTATAGTTTTATTTTGTGAATATATGTATTATACCCTTTTACTCATTGCTCTTCCTGAAAATGGATTAGAAATTGTGCCAATACATTAAATAAAGAAAAAGTAGACGAATGCAAGTTTTACTTTCTCTTTTACTTAAATCTATGGATTGCAGTCCATAAACCATGAACACAAATAAAAGTGAATCAGTCTGGCGACATTGGTTGTCATTTATGCTATTTAAATAATCACACCTAACTTTCAAAAGTTCCCAAATAGCCAATGTGATTAAATAAAAAGATATATACATATAAACAGATAAGTTTTATTTCTATTAGCCATACTATTCTTTTTTAAATAAAGTTTTTTTTCTCTCTCCTTTTTTTCCATTTCACAATTATCTAACAATGCGGTAGATCGGCATGCTTTGCTTGCATGAAAATTGTGCTCCATAATAGATATCACATAAATTGTAGCTCTCCAAAACATGGAGGTTGCTTTGTCGAATAATGGAGTTGATTGGATGCACATATTCACGGGGAATGGTATAGAAATCAAAATCCGAATTGAGTCACATAAAAAATAAAACGAGTGATCGTATATATTGAATGTTAAAACCTTTGACCAAAAATTCACGTAATTGCGTAATCTTAAGTAATCCTTTTCCACAGATGTGCGGCCAGGTTGTTTAATCTAAAAGGCGAGAATAAATGGATGTTTCGTTCCATTAGCAAAGATGTCGGTCATTTTAAATTTTAGTGAAAAAAAAGCTTTCAAATGATTTGACATAAAGAAAAAACATACACATTCATTTTCTCTCGTCAGTCTAAAATATAAAGATGTTTTAAATTGTTTTCAAAAAATTATCTTGTTTGTTAAACGTGTAAAAAGTTAAGTTTTATACACACACACACACACACACATATATATATATATATATATATATATATATATATATATATATATATATTCTTTGACTAGTTTATACGAACGGAAGATTTATACCGGGATTTAATTTCGTATAATTGAACGATTCTTAAATATCACTGAAAGATGTAAACCGGCCTTTCTGATTTGTGCACTCATTCTTTTTTCGGACTGCTATCCTCATCCTCATAGATGTTGTTTCACCACGCTTTGCCCAACTCCTCCTCTAACCTTCTTAAGGTGGTTAATGGCGACAGGATAGGAATGCTGAGGCTTGTAACTGTATCCCCAGTATTTACTGTCTTCCATAGTTGTCGTTGTCCTACCAGATTTTTAGCCAACTAAACCTCTGTCCTGCTTTGTGTATGATTGAAACCGCTATCTCCAGATAATGCCTACCTGGAGCTGTAGAGACTCAACGCTTTTTTCACTGCGCCACAGAGGATGAGTTGGTCGAAACGTGGTGAAACAATAACAATTATGAAGATGAGGATAACAGTCCGCAAAAAAAAAAAATGAAAACACAAATTATGAAGCCTCACCTCAAAGGATTCCAAAAAATTATCTATAATATAAAGCTGTGTGTGTGGTCACGAATAGGCTCCTATATGGTTGACTATTTTAAAAAACTGATTGCATATAATGATAGATGTATCGAGACACAGGAATGGGTATGTTTGATCTGGCAGAACGGTGGTTCATTAAAATTGTGGGGTCTGTGTTTACCCTGGCACCCAAAGTATGGAAATAAAAAATTTAAAAATAAAAAAAAAGTTTACAAGTGTTTCTGATATAGATGTACATAAGAATACTTTGATAAGTATGTTTTAACTTAAATAGGGATGGTATAATAAAATTGTGGGGTCTGCGTTCACGCCTGACCTCCATAGAATGGTAATAGGCACAAACTTTAATAAAGACTTTTCATATCTATCTGCGTAAGTATACTTTGATAATTATGTTTCAGTTTGAAGAAATATGGTATAATAAAATTATGGGGGTGTTCGTTCGCACTTGACCTTCATAGAATGGAAATATGTCAGAAAGTTTAACAAGGTTTTTTAATATAGATCCACAGAATATTGTGATAAGTGTTTCAGTGTGAACAGGTATGGTATAATAAATCATGGGGTTTATTTATTTTATTTGTACTTTCATCATATTTTGCTTTGGTTTTGATACTCCCAAATTCGAAGCTATCTCTTTACAACCCTTCCTTTTCATAACCTATCATACTTTCATAAATCAGAGTCCATTTTCTGTTGGCTGTTTTTGAACCCAGTCACGACGGGTACTTTTGCTAATAAAAATATATAAAGCCTTTCTTAACTTTGTAGATATTTATATATATATATATATATATATATATATATATATATATATGAGAGCAAATAGTTAATAAAACATGTTAAAAACACTTTGAAAAAGAGTTAAAAACATATTTAACAAGGAAACACTAAATAAGTGGATTTGTGAATTATTCCACGTATTTCGGCCTTTTGGATTATTTTGGATCATCTTCCAATGACGCGATTTCCTTGGATTTTACTTGTGCGAATGGAAATTTAACTAACTTTCTTGGATTTACATTTTTGGATTTTACCGTCATTGGATACTTTACCTTTCACCAGACTATACATTCACGTGAAATCATCTTTTTCTTCGCCCTATTCCCTCTGCTTCACTGTTTGTTATCAAGTAAGATCTTTGACTTACTTACAGTTTCCTCAAATACTTTTGTATGCAAAATCCGATCCCGCATTTTGTTACTTCTTACCCTCTGATAAGAAGGAAAGTATTTCTTCGAAACTCTGTGGATTAAGAACTATCCACTTATTTAGTGTTTCTTTTTGAAATTTAATATGTTTTTTAACCTTTTTTCAAAGTGTTTTATTAACTATTTGCTCTTATTATAAGTACTATCTTCTATTTGGTTTTATCGAGCTTTTACATCTGGTTGAGATTACTTTATAAATATTAATTCTATAATATTTTAAATATACTTTAGTTTTACCATCTTGGATCATTTTGGTAAATTTAATTGTAATTTTTATTTTTTATATATAGATGTGTGTGTGTGTGTGTGTGTGTGTGTGTGTGTGTGATAATGATATAATGATGACAACCTAAACTACAATAGAAAATTTAAAACATATTGAATAATAAGTTAGGTCGAAAAATAGGTTAGAAGATTTCTTTATTGGCAGAATTGTGTTTTGTAAATGTATGTTTAAGCCACGTGAGTTCAGGCCACGTGGGTCAAGCACGTTCTTGGATATGCGTATGACGTCATGGCAGAAATGAATTCTCAATATAGGAGTTAGAGAGGAAGATGAGAAACACAATGTGAGTTCTTCTATATACTTCGATTTCAATATTACATGATCATGTTTATTTCTTTCATGTTTCCTCGTAAACGAAACGAATCTTTAAAAAATGTACCGAAATGTTGATATGTTGAAAGAATGACAAAGATGAATAAAACCTTGGAACCTAGATTATAAGGAAATTATATATATATATATATATATATATATATATATATTTTACATGGGGGTCACCACTTATCAAGGCCCGAAGGCCACTTAGGGATAAGGGTTATTGCGTGTACAGTAATCAATGAGATAGTATTGTAGTAATCATTAGTATTGGGGGTTTTGATAGTGTCTTACTTAAGGGGGCGGTTTGTCAGGAGTTTGTTTATGTTGGACTTGAAGACGTCCAAGTTGTAGTCAGGTGGGAAACAGGCAAGCGGGAGAGAGTTCCACTGGCGTGCAGTTCTAAGAAAGAAGCCTTGCTCATGGAATCTACGTTTGGATTTAGGCACAGATAAAGAGTGGGGAAAATTATTGACAGTAGTTCAGCCAGACAGGTGTTTCTCGTGAAAGATTGGTGAGGGGGGACGAGGGATTGGAGCTCAGACGAGCACCTGCCATGGAAATAGCGATAAAACAAAGACAGGCTTGCAACGTCTCTTCTGTAGGAGAGAGATTGCAGGGAGGAGAAAAGAGCATCCTCCACTAAACCACAAAGTCTATTTTGTACTCTGTCAAGGAAGGATAGGCTGTTTTTTGCAGCTCCTGCCCAGATGTGGCTGCAGTACTCCATCCTTGGACGTACTTGGCTTTTATATAGATAGAGAATTCCATCAGTAGTGAGATATCTTCTGGAGTGGTAGAAGGATCCCACCATTTTCCTAGCGTCCCTGGCAACAGATTTGATGTAAATGTTCCATTTTAGATCAGGAGTAAAGCTCAAACCCTTGTCAAAACATGGAGCCTCTCCAAGACGAGAGTCATCCATTTCAATTGATGCCAGATGGGGATCAGAGCATTGATGATGTAAAGATAGAATCTTGGTTTTGGATGCATTAAAAGTGACCAGCCCCCATTGTACCACGTGCTCAAGATCAGAGGAGAGAGAATTAGAGAGAACTTTGTCATTTACCGCCTTTGATGTGTTGCCATAGACGGTCGTGTCATCAGCATAGATGTCAACGAATGATTTAAGTATGTGTTTTGGGAGATCATTGATGTAGATCAGGAAGAGAGTTGGACCCAGGATGGAGCTCTGAGGGGCTCCAGCATTAATACTGTGGGCCTCTGATTTCTGCCCATCAACCACTACTCTTATGAACCTATTGGAGAGAAATGATTTAATGATTGAGAAAACATTTCCAGTAATACTGTAGCTGGAAATCTTGTGAAGTAGGCCCTTATGCCATACCTTATCGAAGGCTTTCGATATGTCAAGAGCAATTGCCCTAGAAAGGAAACCTTTGTCAAGAGATTCACTAATCCTGTGTGATATAACCGTTAGCACATCTGCTGTAGATCTTGTAGAGCAGAAACCATATTGCGTGTCACTAAAAGGTTGTTTCTGTTGAGGTGGTTGACTACTTCTTTATTTAATATGGATTCCAACAACTTACTCATGGCACACAGGAGACTTATTGGTCTTTACTTAGAGGGAGATTACTTTTCACCTGAATTCTTAAATACAGGGCATACTGATGAGGTTTTCCAGGGTGCTGGAAAGCACTTCTCCTTAAGGCAACGCTTAAACAGTTTTGTAAGTATTGGGGCAAGTTCTGGTTGGAGCTTTTTCAGCACTATAACTGGAATGACATCAGGGCCAGTTGCTTTACTGGAATCAAGGTTCTTGATTAGCTTGGCGACCTCACGCACAGATATTTGTATGTTGCATAACATGTTGTCTGTTATAGGAGGAAATAAAAGGAGTTGATGGTCATTGTCGCATAGGGTAGAATTAGCTGCAAAGTTCTTGGCAAAGAGTCTGGCCTTGTCTGATGCTGACGAGATGACCTCAGGTCCATTGATGATAGTTGGGATAGAATACACACTTCTGTTCAAGATCCTGTTTGCTATTTGCCAGAACTGGTGGGAACCAAGCCGCTGCTCAGCTGCTTTGGATTTAACAGACTGAGCATATAGCTCTCTTGCATGTTTTATTACTCTTTTACAGTGATAGCTGGCAGTCCTGAAAGCAGCTTTAGTCTCAGTACATCTATTACGTTGGTTGTTATGGAAAAAATGATTTCTGTGCATGATGGCAGCAGCACATTCAGAGGAGAACCATGGCTGGCTGTTAGGTTTTTGTTGGAATTTTTTCGATGGTATGAATCGGTCTATGCCTATAATTAACCATTCGGCCAGGTCTGATACTATAGAGGACACATCCTTTTTAAACATGGAATGCAGAGGTAGGTCAGATATGAATGTACGGAAGCTATCCCAGTCAGCCATAGAGTATCCATATACAGTACAGTGGAGTGGTACGTCTGAAGACTTATTACATTTCATTTTTATCTTAACTGCTACAACAGAGTGGTCAGAGGATCCCAGAGGATATAGAACCGAACATGAACACAGCTCAGGGGAAGTTGTGAGGAAAAGGTCTAGAAGGCTTGCATATTGACTGGGTGTATCGGGCACACGTGTGGGTTCGTGAACAATCTGAGTGAGGTCATAGGCAATGGCAAAATCATTACAAAACCTCCCCTCGTCATCGGTTTTATTTGAGTGGGTCAGCCATTTCACATTATGGACATTGAAGTCACTGCAAATGTGAATGTTAGCCGAAGGATGAGCAGACAGGATGTGGTCAATTTTCTCAGATATGCTCTTAAAGATAGTAACTCCACTGTTGTAGGGGCGATAGAGGGCAAATATAAATGCAGTGGTGTAAGCTAGTGCAACCCGAAAGCACATATAAGGTAAATTAGGGTCTTCTCTGGAGATATCCCTACCACATGGAAAGCCATCTTTTATGTAGGCACATATTCCATGCCCATAGCGATCTTGGGGGTCAGATTTAGATGTTAAGTTAGAGTAACCTTTAATTATGAATTCGTCTAGAGAATGGTTGGCCCTATACCAGTTTCACTTAGAAAGAATATATATATATATATATTATTTTAAGAATTTATAATATATTAATATATAATTTATAATATATTATATATATTTAATTTATATATATTATTTTAAGAATTTATAGAAAGAATATATATATATTATTTTATAGAGGGATTTAGACCCGAAGTCTAGAAGAGTAAAGTTTAATTTAATGTAGTAATAAATGAACATTGCTCTGTAGATATATAATAAGCTCAATAGGTATATTTATACTAGAGCTATATTAATATTGAAGATAAGGATTAATAATTGTTATGAATCGGTTTCAAAAGGAGAAACAAAACAAAAATCAAATTGTGCTCCCAAAAACATATATCTAACATGGTTACCCAGCATTGCCCAGAAGTATAAACAAACAAAAAATAAATAGGAATGTTATGTGTGTACCGTACTGATTTATTTTAGTGTTTTAACCTTTTCCCCTATCCCATTTGTGCTGATGAAGAAACAATATCAAAAAAACTTTCATTGTCAATTATTTTCAATATTATTTGTCAATATTAATAAAATGAAAATATATATATATATATATATATATATATATATATATATATATATAAACCACTTTGAATGGAGGAAACAAACTCAAACTCTTACGAATTCACCAAAAAATCATATTTTAAAAAAAATATATTTTCCATTCAAAGCATTCAAATGTTTAAGCCTACCACCAAGATATATTTATTTATATTTATAATGTTCTTAGTTTGGTTGCTTCATTTTACGGCATATCAACTCTTTTGGGGTTATTTAATGCCGAATTCAGTGATTTAGCAAAAAAAAAATTATGCTTCAAGTTCATTATATCTTTTAATATTTATTCATGGTGTTTGGTTTGCTTTTTTGTATGGGAAAATTATTTTTGTTTGACTTTGCAGAAGTTCATTGAGTTTTGCAAAGACAAAGAAAAAAAGGATTAATTGTGCATTTTATATAAGAAAAAAAAACACTATATTTAGACAAATAAACCCTTAGTTTTTTGTTTTATGTTTATTTGTTAATTTTTGTATGTAGAGATAGAGGTAATTGGGTGTTGATCGTGTTTTTGCGATCTTAGTGTTCAAATTTGATTGGGTGGATCAGAAAATAACAGCAGGAATTTTGTTGAATTCGAAAGCCTCGTCTGATAGTAAAAAATTGTTATTGGTAATCAGGCCTTTTTCGACCCTTGATCTAAAGCTTTTCATTGGCTTAGTTTCAACCTTGAAGTAGTGATATTTAATCTACCCCGGGGTTACGCCGGCATGTTGGAAATTGTGATTTTGCTGGCAGGTTGGTTAGTGCAAAAAGAGTTCAAAGAGTTGAGTGTTGACGTATGTCGAATGCTGCAGCTATGGTCAGTGGTGTCACCTGGAATATATTTGGTTCGTGTGAAAGAAAACGAGCGGAAAAAAGAGAGAGCATGAAAGAAAGAAAGATATCTTTTTGCTCGCATGCAAGTATAGCCGCCTTCCAATTTTGGGCGAAACAGACGCGAGTCTGGCTTCAGCTTTTGGGTGAAGCAGACGTGTCGGAGAGACTCGAAAATACGTCAAAGAAAGAAACACATCGCTCATCTCCCTCTCAGTACAGGCCAATAAGTATCCCGTGCGTCATGAGTAAGTTGCTGGAATCTGTTAAGTAGAGAAGTAATCAACCATCTCAGCAAAAATAACCTTCTTAGTGACACGCAATATGGTTTTCGTTCTGCTAGATCTAAAGCAGATGTGCTTACAGTCATATCTCATAGGATTAGCGAATCTCTCGACGGAGCCTTCCTTTCTAGAGCAATTGCTCTTGACATATCAAAGGCCTTTGATAGAGTAAGGCATAAAGGTTTACTTCACAAGATCTCCAGCTACGGTATAGCTGGAAATGTCTTCTCAATTATTAAATCATTTCTCTCTGATAGGTTCATAAGAGTAGTGGTTGATGGGCAGAAATCAGAAACTCTCACTATTAATGGCAGTCCCTCAGGGGTCCATCCTGGGCCCAACTCTCTTCCTAATCTACATTAATGATCTTCCAAATCACATCCTTACATCATTCGTAGACATTTATGCTGATGACACTATTATCTATGGTAGCACATCTAAGACCGTAAACGACCAAGTTCTCTCTGATTCTTTCTCCTCTGATCTTGAGCATGTGGTACAATGGGGAAAGGAGTGGCTGGTTACTTTTAATGCATCTAAAACCAAGCTTTTATCTTTACATCATCAATGCTCCGATCCCCATCTGGCATCAATTGAAATGAATGGCTCTCATCTTGGGGAGGCCTCAAGTTTTGACAAGTTTCTGGGCTTGATCTTTTACTCCTGATCTTAAGTGGAATGCATACATTAAATCCATTGCCAAGGTCGCTGGAAAAATGGTGGGATCCTTCTATCGATCCAGTAGATATCTCAGTGCTGATGAAATTCTCTATCTATATAAGAGCCAGGTACGCCCGAGGATGGAGTACTGTTGCCACATCTGGGCAGGAGCTGCTAAAAAGGACATTCTGCCTTGATAGAGTTCAAAATAGACTTCGTAGCCTCGTAGGGGATGTCATTTTCTCTTCCCTGCAACCTCTTTCTCACAGAAGAAATGTGCGAGTTTGTCTCTGCTTTATCGTTATTTTCATGTCAAGTGCTCGACTGAGCTCTAATCTATGGTCCCCCGTCGCCAAACTTTCACAAGAAACACCCGTCTAGCAGAAATCACTATCAATAATTTCCCCCACTCTTTATCTGTACCTAAACCTAAATGTAGATTCCATGAGCAAAGCTTCTTTATTAGAACTGCACGCCTATGGAATTGTCTTCCGTTTTCCTGCTTTCCAGCTGATTACAATATGGTTGTCTTCAAGTCTAACGTAAACAAGTTTTTGATGAGCCGTTCCATATGAGTTAACAAATTTACCAAATTTCCATTACTAATGATTACTATATTGTCCAATTTCTACTGTACACTCTTTAACCCTAATCCTCGAGTGGCCTCAAAGCCTTGATAAGTGGTGATGCCTATGTAAAAAAAAAAAGGCAAAAAAAAAACACAAAAAAAGTGAGTCGACAATACTATGGATGGATAGTGATCTATGCAAGAAAATCAGCGTTGTGTTTTCATCTTACAACATCGACCAATGACGGGAGCAACTGCATCCCAAAGAGAAGACCAAGATAACAGAAAAAAGCTACAGTGAATTTTATTTGCAGAGGTATATGCACGACCACACACATAGACATGCATAAACACGTAATAAAAGATACATATTAATAGATTAATAATAACGAGACATAAGCACAAAAGACAGAAAATCCTCCCCCTCCAAAATACTACACTAATATTTCTGTTTTCCTTTTTTTTTTTTAGTTCATTACATCAATCGGCTTCATGCTTTGCCTGTACTGATTTCCATATATAAAAAAGTACTTGTCACTGTTTAACAAAATATTGCTCATATGGAAGCGTTTTAAATGTAAAGATATAATTCTGTACAATAGTTTCTACAAATGCATTAGTGCACAAAATTATTATATACTATTATATAAAAGAACTTTGTGTGTGTGTATGAGAGAGAGAGAGAGAGTTCCCTACTGATTCGAAAACAGCTGATTTTTATGAAATTTCACACGAAGGTATTTTATGTCCCCGGCAGTGTTCTTAGATAGTTTTTTTTTGTATTAGAATGTCTTTAATGAGTATCCATGATCAATAATTGAAATAATCCGTTGAAAGAAGCCACAAGCGATTTTGAATCAAGTTAACACCTTACACAGCCTAACACCGCAAGTGCATTTAAGAAGTTTTATTACCACAGAAGCCGAAAGGCCCAACATATAAAATCAACAATAGGTTCTTTGATATAACAGGGGCGCGTTCGAAATGAATGTTTCTATTTAAAGGACATTGCACCGTGACACTTGACTTTTTCATTTTAAACTTAAATTCAAACCATTATCATCGCGCAAGCAGTAAGGACAATGCAATGTCGACAACAATGTATTATGGACGGTCACTGCAGGGAGGCATGTGAAGCTTCAGCGAGGTGCACTTCGATGCCCCCCCCACCCCAATTAAAATAGGTAATCAATCGATTTGGTTGAAAAATGGGCGATTTCACCGATTTCGATGGCAATATAAATATGGGAGAGTGAAACCTTCTTTGTTGGTCATTATGCAATCCCGGGCAACGTCGGGTCTCCTCGCTGGTTATTTATAACTGGAACATAAAAATGCATTCTTTTTTTAATTGTAAAGATAATACGACATTCGGATTATAGTTTTACAAAGTGCGTATAACTTTACAAATCTGTGTTACAAACGTGCAAGGAAGACTACAAACATGTCTAGACTGAGCTTAATATAATCAGCTTTCTTTTTATGTTAATGTGCACTATGTGATGGATTGCTAAATTGAAACTCGACTCTGGTAAATCATCTGCAGGAGACAACGATATTAATCTTTATTGTTTTTACACACTTATTTGGTGTCATCATTATATAATATACTAGCAGATGTACCCGGCGTTGCCCGGTATTAAACGTAAAGTTAAATTCCTAAAAAAAAATATGAAGTAAAAAAAACAAAAAAAAAAACGGAAAGAACTACAAAGACGGGAGTGATACCATTATAACAAGTGATCTTTTATGATCCGGAATATATTTTTCTGCATAGTCGCCAGAATTCTAACTGTACTTTTGCCAGGAATTCAATGACGCATCTCTACTTCTGATGAACATGCTTGTGACGAGCATGCGCAAAAGCGCACAAAAAGTATGAGTTGTGCGTGCCTGCGTCGGGGAGCGAACATGAGACCGTTAGATTACAAAGAAAAACGTTTGTGAGTGATACTCGCATTCTTGCGACAATTGGGTTCGCCCAACGGCTATAAAAAGCCAAGCCGAAACAAAGATTGGGAGTCGTTTTTTTGGGGGGGGGGTCGACGGTTGAAAAGAACTTGGTTGTGAAGAGTACGACGTTTGCGAGGAGACAGAAGTCGAAAGAACTGATTATTATCTTAATAACTTTGTTTCCATTAGTAGCCAAGAGTGACCAACAAAATGTTTCTTTACAAAGAGAAAATGTTATATGAATATACAAGAAATAAATGTTACCATAATCAATAAAAATTACTTTTATGGTAGAAAACTTCATTGGTTTGTATTTTGAAGTAGTTTGTAAAAAAAATTTTATTTTTTTAATTCACGAACCGGTTTTAAAAAATCAAAATGGCAGCGACTTTGAAATGGAGAGTCCCGTTTTCAATTTGAAGGAGGGGCACCTGAGCAGTCTATGTTAACAATTTAAGAGAGTTCCGTCAACGTAAGGAATATTTATAAACATATTTTAATGTTTTCCGTTATTTTGTACTTGAGGAATATTCGATTATGGCATGTGTAGTTTATATAAAAATTAATTTAAGTAGATATCGCATCAAATATCGCATCAAATTTCGCTTTAATTTCGGTTCGCTGAAATTATTTCAAGTAAAGAGCATTAAAAACTATTTCAAAACAAAAAAAATACATGAGCTGAACTTTTATTGTCTATGGTATAATTTATTTATTGTATATTTATTTTTTCGGGTAGTTGTTTGTTGGCTTTTCTGCTAAACACTCTTACTAAATAATATCGACGAAATATCGAAAAACAAAGAAACAAAAACAGTTTTGAAAAATAATGAAGCTTTACTTACTTTAGTAAAATAATCCGAAACAGCAAAATAAAAAAGTAAACACATAATTACTTTAGTTTTTTAGAGCAAAGAATCGATATGAATATGAATAGAAAAATGGCGCCCTTTTCAAGCAGAACAGCTTCGTTTCAGTTTTACAGTATTGAACGGTGTGGTATTGCGCCGTCAGATTCAGGGTTGTACTATTGTAATGTAAAGAACACGCAGAAAGGGTTGTAATCAACTGAATTCCTTCTAGTACACTGATAAAAAAAAGCTTAAACAGATACATAAATAAAAATAAAAAGGTTATGTAAATGTTTTTAAAAAGACACATAATCACGTGAGCAGGATTTTTTGCTTCTTTTGACACGATTATAAGTAATATTCTTATTTTTTATTATTTATCTATTTTCGAAAGAGTGCCACGTGCAAGTGGAGAAGGAAAAAAACAGTTATGCAAAATTTGTGTCGAGAATTGTCTAAAGTTCTGACTTTTTTTTTGGCTTTCACTTTAATAAGAACGTGAATTTATGAGGTGAATCTATTCGACACAATATGATTCAACTCAAAAAAGAATAAATAAAAGCTAACGTGAATTAAGATTAAAGTTAAGGTGTTATTGTGGACCCTCAACCCTTTTAAAAAGACCTTGTTAAACTTTGTGACATATTTACATTCTATGGACGTCAGACGCGAACGAACACCCATTATTTTATTATATCATATTTCTTCAAACTGAAACATAATTATCAAAGTATACTTACGCTAATAGATATGAAAAGTCTTTGTTAAAGTTTGTGCCGTATTTCCATGGAGTACAGTCGCAAACGCAGACACCACAATTTTATTATACCATCCCTATTTAAGTTGAAACATACTTATCGAAGTATTCTTATGTACATCTATATCAAAAACCCTTGTAAACGTTTTTTTTTTCATTTTTTATTTCCATACTTTGGGGGCCAGGCGCGAACGCAGGCCCCCAATTTTTATGAACCGCCGTTCTGCCAGATATAACATACTCAGTCCTGATCCTCGATAAATCTATCATTATATGTAATCAGTTTTATAAAATAGTCAACCATATAAGAGCCTATTCGTGACCACACACACACACACACACACACACACACACACACACACACACACACACACACACACACAGACGTTCAGCTTTATATTATAGATATATATTTGAATTTTTCTTTTTTTTAATATAGATAAGAAAATAGGTAAATGTATAAATCTTTAAAAAAAACTTTTCAAGGATGCGATAGAGATAAGATAGTTTGGCTTGTTTTCTTTTCCTTATAAGGGAAATGTTTTCCATAATGTTTTATTGTAAAAGTGTTTTTTATTCAATAAGTTTGGAGAAAGGCTGTTCTTTTGAAAATTTTCAAACAACATAATGTTTGAATTTGTCCGAATAGTCTTGAAACTATTGTTACTAACAATGAAATACACTATTTGTTGCTATCAGCCCATTCTTTGAAGTCTTGGTTTTTGTTAAAACAGTATATATATATATATATATATATATATATATATATATATATATATATAAACATCTGACATTTTAAGATTCCTGAATTCGGCATAAACATTCATAGGTTGAAAGTTGTATCGGTTGAAACGTTGTGAAATAGCAACCAAAACCATCTAAAAAAAATCCGAAGCATACATGTAAATGCAGGGTGTCCAAAAAGTCATTGAAGGGTTTTTAACTTTAATAGATTCGTTATTTTTTATGATATCTCTCTGTAATTTTAACACAATCTGTCTAAGACATTGTGAAATTTAAATAAATAACACAAAATTCAGACAATCTTTATTTATGAAAAATAATGTCTTTTAAATGTTGCCTATTTTCAGCTTCGCATATTTGTGCTCTTTCCAAAACATTATTCATGACAGATTGCAGAATCTCTGGATTGCGATTTACCTCCCTTATTTCGTTCCTGATGTTTTCCTTCGATTTCTGCAGGGTTTTTTAACGTAGACTCTTTCACAATGTTTCGAATTGTGTTATGATTTAGTTATCTCTTATATGAAAATGCCGTCGATAGGCTCGTTGAGTCAAACCAAGTGACCCCCGATTTTGGTAAAACAATTTCACAACTTGCGTACATTTTCCAAGGCTGAACTGATGCATAATTAATTTCCAAAAATTATCTGCGAAATGTCTGGTATAGAGAAAAAATACTCATTAATAGTAAAATAACAAAGATTTTTACCCTTCAGTGACTTTTTGGACGCCTTGTATATTAAAAAAATTACATATATATGAATATATAGTGTATATATAATAATAATGATGTTTAAGCTTGAAGGATGTAATTACAGTGTAATTATGAATTGAGATGGTTTCTTACAAAAACAAGGCCGATAGCCATTAGTCGTGTGCTCTCGTGTAATGAATGAATGCGTGAATGTAGGATTGACATGAAATTCTTAAAGATAAACTAAAATGACCGAAAAATGGGCTGAAATGATTTAAATACATAAAAAGTAAATGACTTAGAATGACTTTAATGAACTTAAGAATGATTTGAATGCTTAAAAAATAACTGGAATCCTTCAAAAACAACTTGAATGATCTGGAGAATGACTTGAATGGCTTTGAGACTGACTGGTTGTAAAGTGGGTGATCATTTTACATTAAATTAATACAGAAAAGTGATCCCCCACTTTATACCACAAAGTTACAAGCATAAGTACAGCATGTAGTAAGAAAAGATACTACACTTTGATCTTGGCCAAAAGGCCAAGCAAAGGGTATTTATTTGCTCCCCCACCGAGCAAATTAGGCACAAGGCCGATTTTTTATGACAGGAATGAAGGGGAAATGGGGACTAACTCCCTGGGGAGTAGGGGAGCTGGATAGTGACAATTGGTATGAAGGGTTGCCCCTACATTGACCAAGGTCTTATATGTGGTGTTGCCCCCACATATGATCTTTGTTTGAAGTATCTGCCGGAACAGATGGTATTTATTTGCTCCCCCACCGAGCAAATTAGGCACAAGGCTGATTTTTAATGTGAGGAGTGAAGGGAGGGGGAAGGGAAAAAGGGGACCAGCTCCCGAGAGGTGGGAAATGGGAGCTGGTTAAAGGTCAGGCATGTGGGGTTGCCCCCACATCTGGTTCTTGCTAGTCATAGCTAGTCATAGCCTGCAGCATCTGCCGGAACAGATACTACACTTTGATCTTAGCCAGGTATTTATTTGCTCCTCCACCGAGCAAATTAGGCACAAGGCCGATTTTTAAAGTGAGGAGTGAAGGGGAAATGGGGACCAACTGAGCTGGATAGTGACAATTGGTATGAAGGGTTGCCCCTACATTGACCAAGGTCTTATCTGTGGGATCGCCCCCACATAGGGTCTTTGCTTGCAGTATCTGCCGGAACAGATACTAGACTTTGATCTTGGCAAAAAAACTCTAATTTTCTTGTAGTTAAATTTTCAATTGTTAACTATTCTGCACTTTCTCAAATAAATTGTTGATTATTCTGTACTTTACACTATGTCCGTTTTAGTTTTCTAAGACAGTTAACGCAAATTGATTTTTGCAAAAAAGAAAAAATTGGAGAGTTCAAATTGTAACAAAAGGGAGGTAAATCTTTTCTGCAAACTGAAAATCTTTGGCCAATTTAAGCAGAACTTAATTTTCACTAATTTTCTTCAAAAACTGTTTTCATTAGGAATTAATTTTCTACCACACCTTTTCTCATAATTTTTGGATATGTTCATTACTGCGACATGGCAATTAAGTAGATACAATTGGTTTTACTTGAAATTTAATATTTCGATTTTCAAATTTCTCCTACAATAATAAAAAAGAAGAAATCGAAAATTGAAATATTAAATTTCAAGTAAAATGAACGGTATCTACTAAATTAAGTCACAGTAATGAAAATATCCAAAAATTACGAAAAATAATGAGGGAGAAAATTAATTATGTTGACTATCTTACCGTTTATTCCATTAGACAAACTTTGTTCTCTTTTGTGGTGAGATAAAGAAATTGTTTTCACTACCCCCCCCCCACCTCAAACCCTCTATTATCATTATTTTCACGGTAGAGGCTCGATTGAGCTCCAATCTATATCCCCCTGTAAAACGCTCTGATCCCCATCTGACATTAATTGAAATGGATGGCTCTCGTCTTGGGGAGGCTCCATGTTTTGACAAGCTTCTGGGTTTGACCTTTACTCCTGATCTGAAATGGAACACGTACATCAGGTCTGTTGCCAAGGATGCTGGGAAAATGGTGGAATCCTTCTACCGCTCCAGAAGATATCTCCCTACTGATGCAATTCTCTATCTGTATAATAGCCAAGTACGTCTAAGGATGGAGTACTGCTGCTATATCTGGGCAGGAGCTGCTAAAAACAGCCTATCCTGCCTTGACAGAGTACAAAATAGACTTTGTAGCTTAGTGGGGGGTACCCTTTTCTCTTCCCTGCAGCCTCTCTCCCACAGCCGAGCCTGTCTTTGTTTTATCGTTATTTCCATGGCAGTTGACATGCCCAATTTTTAGCAGCACCTGTTTCGTAGTGCGAAATCATTCATGTAATTATGTCAAGTATTGAATTTATTTTGCCCTTAACTCATCAGAAGAGAAATTACTTATCAATTTTAAATGAAAATAAAAGCATATGAGCATGATTACAAAATCCGAAAATTGGTAGAGAAGTAAGAATTACCTTTTTCATTTTATTGCACCATCTTTGTTTTTTTGTTGTTGTTGTTTTTTTGTTTTTTTGATTTTGTGCCACGAAACAGGTGCTATCAAGAATTGTCATGTGAATGTACTTAAAGGAATAAACTGTAGATGGTCACTATCTTGAAATTTGGAATATAGACTTGGTTATTTATTTATTTATTATTATCTTAGTTCTAGAATAAAAAGGTACAAGCCAAGAAATTCATAAAATCGAGCAAAAAAGATTTTAAAAATCTGAATAAAATAAAATACGCATCAAGTGCGCTTGAAAGTCAAATCACAACGTGATATTAGGAAAATAAATAAAGTATTTTACTTGTTTGAAATTTATCACAAATATATTTCAGAGGTATACTCCATCTTCAGTGTGTTGTTTTGTTTCTTTTTTTCCTTTTCTTCTTCCTTGCCATGTTGTAAAGTTGGAGAAAGAAGTCTGTTTGTAAAGAGCCGCGCGTTGTATCTAGCGGTTGTATTTTGAATTGTGCGTAGGCAACGCAAGAATAAGGCCAACGATGAGAGTTCATATAGAAACGTTGTTTTACGACCGCTAGATACAACGCGCGGCTCTTTACAAACAAACTTCTTTCTCCAACTTTACATTGACAACTCTTTTTTGGACCCTATCCAAGAGGGAGAGGCTAGTGGTAGATGCACCAGTCCAGATGTTGCAACAATACTCCATGCATAGGCGAACGGTAGTCATGTAAAGATACAGGCTACTCTCAACCGTGAGTAGTTTTCTAGCTCGATAGAGGAAACCCACCTTCTTTTCAGCAGCCTTTGCAATGTCCGGTATGTATTTGTTCCAGTTCATATTGCTCGCAAATGTTAGGCTGAGGAGTTTGAAGGTAGGATTCTCAGGTAGGGTGCTATTTGTCATGGATACAGAAGGTTGTTTTTTTTCTTTGTTTTTCTGTTCTTCTTCCTTGCCATGTTGTAAATTTGGAGAAAGAAGTCTGTTTGTAAAGAGCCGTGGGTTGTATCTAGCGGTTCTATTTTGAAATGTTTGAACTGTGCGTAGGCAACGCGAGAATAATGTCAAGGATTAAAATTCAATAGAAACGTTGTTTTAATTTGAATGAAATAAAATATGCATCAAGTGCACTTGAAAGAATAAAAAAATCTATTTTTGTCAGAAGAGCTGATGATGTAGGAAATCCACACGAATGGGGAATTCAAAACAAAATACTTTAACACACCCAACCGTTGCAGAAAGAAACAGAAAGAAGAAAAAAAAAACTTGATTTGTTTTCTTTAACAAAAGCCTTTATATCTGGTATTGGACTCCGATTTATCGGAGAAGGGCCTATGTTTTCAGTGGGCGTCCGTATGTCCGTGCGTCCGTTATTCCAGACGATTATCAGATAACCGTCCATTAGTTTTTCCTGAAATTTTGCCACAAATTGTATTTCATTAAATAAACGTGTACATTAAAAAAATTTCTTTTGCAAAACTTCTCGTTGTGTTCTCAGGGACTCAAAAGAGGTAAAAAAAAATGCCTCAAAATGGTAAAAAATGACAAGTTTTACCCCATAACTTTTGATCCATCCATTAGATTTTTCTTAAACTTAGCCATTGTTTTTAATATAAATCCATTATGGGTGACCCTGACAAAATTCTGGTTCATGTGCCCGGGGACTTTCAGTACTAAAAACACCCCTTTTGTAGCTCTTTTCATATTTGTCTGAAACTGTGCCGTTATCCATTTACACTGGGATTCGGCATTCCCAGGGGCTCAAAAGAGGTCAAAAATGCCCCAAAATGGCCAAAAATTATACTTTTTG